>NC_135919.1:11055300-11232334 GCF_964058835.1 Carex rostrata
TGCATCGACTCTGATGAGGGTCGCATCGGCTCTGATGAGGGTCGCATCGGCTCTGATGAGGGTCGCATCGGCTCTGATGAGGGTCGCATCGGATGTGATGAGGGTCGCATCGGATGTCTCAGATTTCAGTAAATTCCCTGATTTTGCCTGTTTTCGCCTGATTCCTGCAAAGTAAGAACCAAAACATAGCAGTACCACATTCTATGGATATTCAATGTAAAAGGCACCATTTGTTGGTTCAAAACATAGATTTTTGTATGGAAACAAGTCGAAATAATAGGTCTAATAAAGTGATATCAAATTCCCCCAAGCTTAACCTTTGCTTGTCCTCAAGCAGAGATCTGTTCTTTGTTACCGGGCTGGACTCTAAATGCAAGTTAAGTTCCTAAATGTGAAAATTTACATGAGTTGCTTAAATCAAGAACCTCGAGAATCTTTATGGTATGATTTGGACTTTCCTTGATCAATTTTGATTCACCCCACAAATTGACTAATCAAACTTCAAGTTCTAGAATGTTTTAATACTTGCAAAGCTGAATACTCGAATTGATCAATCTATCATTCTTTTACTAAAATCAAGCTCTCATTTGTGGAGATTTTCCCTTTTTCTCCCCCAAGCTTGGAACAAGCTTAGGTTAGCAAGTCGCGGACTTCGTGTGTTGATATATGCAAGAGTTATTTTTCTTTTCTAAATTTGGGAGACGAGCTCAAAGGCGCCCAATATGACTTATTGCCAGTACTCTTATTTTCTCCATCCTTTTTTTTATTTTTTATTTTTTATTTGGGAGACGAGCTCAAAGGCGCCCAATAGGACTTATTGCCAGTACTCTTATTTTCTCCATCTTTTTATTTTTTTATTCTTTTGCTTTTGCACATATACCATGAATACACACATCCATTGGTATTCATTCATACCAATGAATATCCAAATTTTTCTTTATTTAAAATCCCCATTTCCCTATTTAAAAAAGCACAGTTCAGTTTCAAAAATTGATTTTTGATACAATTCAAGTTTTCATCCTTTCAAGTTCTCAAAACATCCCTTCCTAATCAGTTCTTTGATCAATTATGAGGTTAGTTCTAATTTTTCAAAGTCATCCAAATCACAACCAAAATTGTTCAAACAAGTCCTTAACCCAAGCAATCACACAAATTTATCACCTAAAAATGCAAATTTTGGAAAAATAAACATGACCTAAATGCAGATACAGTTTTCTTCTATTCACCCCCCCAAGCTTGAATGAAGCATTGTCCTCAATGCTTGAATTCACACAAGAAAAGGTAAATAGAAGAAAATATGGAAACTAACCAGACATGGAGTGGGGGGTGAGGCGGGGGCGTCTCACTGATTGGTGGGAGGTGGATCGGGTGGTTTTTGGTGGAGCGCCTTGTCGAATGTGTCGGAGGGATACACCATTCTTTCCTCATAAGGGTCGGGTGGTTTTTTCTTTCTAACACACCAAGGAACATAATGCATCGACCAGGTTGGTTGTGCATGGCCCGTATGATGGTCTGCATGGTCCGTGTGTCTGTGATCATCCGCTGGTAAGGTCTTGTGCATGCATGTGGCTAGGTTCGTGCCCATCAGCTTCTCGATAAAGTTCGCGATCACATTTTGCTGAGTTTGGAAATCCTCAAAGTGTCCAGCAGTGCAATACGGTGGCAAATCTGAGTGGAGCGTCGTGTTCTCAAACATTTGCAAAAGAAAAATCCACCCCATATCTTTCAAATCTTTGATCGACCACCCGATCGCGCTTATGTGAGCTTTCAATTTCCCCAAGAGTGTGGCAGTCCGATCAGGGTTGAGATCTGCATTTAAGATCACAGGACAACTTTTATCTGGATCTAGGAACTCATACCTGAAATTTACTGGAAGAGGCTTGAGTTCAGGAGTGAGTTTCTCTGTCTGGTCCTTGACGCGGGTCGCATCATGGTCTAAGCGGGTCGCATCGGGTGGACTCGACTCGCATTCTGACCTTGCATCTGCTCCATCCGACTCGCTTCGACCAGCTTCAAGGCCTTCAGACCATGGCATGCGACTCGCATGAGGTTGATGCGGGTCGCATCCAAGTTCTCCCAGGTCAGCTGCTTTCACATCTGCTCCATACACTGATTCCAACTCGCTTGTTTTAACCTGCAACTCAGATAGATAATCAGGGTAATTTTTAATTGAGCTCCCGTATCCCTCGCGAAGTTGTCCCTTAGCCAATTGATCCTCCATGTTGATTGTGCAGCATGCTTCTGGTTCAGCTAATCGTCGGGGAAAGGGTACCGGTGGTCTGTAAGGTGCAGGTTTCTCAACCCCTTTCCCTTTCTCTTTGTCAGACTCTTTTGATGCGGGTCGCGTGGTACCATTGCGGGTAGCGTCCACAGGTTCTTCAGGTGGTGTTGCTGGTCGCATTGGCTCGATGCGACCAGGATTCACAGGTTCCTCCGAGGTTGATGCGGGTCGCATGGTGGTGGTGCGGGTCGCATCAGTTGGGATCTGATCAGTTGGGATCTGATCAGTTGGGAAAGCTGGTTCATCGTACTGGGTCCCACTCCTCAGTGTGATCGCCTTAGCTTCTCCTCTGGGGTTTGGTTCTGGCTGCGCGGGCAGGTTTCCAAGTTGTGGTTGGCTCGAGGTGACGATGTGACTCAGTTGCTCCAACAATTTGCTTTGGACGGCCATTTGAGTTGCCATCGATTGCATTTGCTCCCACATCATTTGGTTCATCTTCCCTTGCTCATGTGTGAAGTTGCTCACAACGGGATCAATGTACGGCTCGGGTGGATCGGATTGGAATGAGCAGTTGTTTGAGTTGTCGAATGGTGCATTGTTGTAGAAGTTGACCTGTTCAGGTTCCTCATCCCATTCCGCCAGTGGGCAATACTCGTAAGAGTGCCTCCTATCCCCACATATGACACATGGCTGTGGTTGATGGTTACCGACTGCCTTCATGCTCATTTTGATTAAAGCCTCCTCCAGCTCGGCAGCTCTAGCAGATAGAGCTGCGATCTGATCAACCCTGTATCGACCGCCTCCTCCTCCTCGAGAATTGTCGTGGCCGGACCACTGTTGGTATGTTGCCATAACGTCTTGAACTTCTCTGTCTCTTCCACGCGAGTCGCGTCGGTCGTGATGCGGGGCGCGTCGAGAGGTGGTTGTGCAGGAAGAGCTGTGTTCCTGTGGTAAGAGAAAAATAAAAGAAAAAGATACAAATTAAAATCTAGATTAACTTGGATAAGCAAAAATCTAGAAAAGAATTGATAGCCGTCCCCGGCAACGGCGCCAAAAACTTGTTCGCTTACAAAGGTAGGCTACAAAGTCTCAGGTATAGCAAGCTATACCAGTTTAAACCTTGAATCTACTCTCGTCTAGGGTTGCAAGTGCACAACCCTATCCGTATAGTATATTAAGGTATCGATCCTCAGGGACGGTTTAATTCAATTCTAAATCACCACTTATCTAAGCTAGTTACTAGAAGTGTGAAAAGTTGGGTTTGGTTTGTTTATGTTTCCTAATTTCGGGTGTCAATTCAATTAACAGTAAATGAAAGCAATTAAAGGTTTTGGTTTTGAACAATGATAAAAGGCGTTCCTAGGGTTTCAGGTTTCATCCCAAACTTTGCCTTCTCTGGACCTATCATGCGACTCGCATCATCTCTGATGCGACCCGTATGATGCGACTCGCATCATCTCTGATGCGGGTCGCATGGCCCTCGAGCAGAGCTGACATGTGTTCGTATCTAAGTTGATTTCTTGTGCGAGGCTTCAACCTGTGGCTCTCGCCTACTGGTATCTAACCTAAATTGATTGTCTGGTTAACTAGAGGTATCTACAACCTTTCGATAATAGAAATTTCACCTCTCGGCTACTATTGATCTTAGATCTACCTCAAATGCTCAATCACAATTACAAGATACATCAAGGCCAAATTACTAGAAGAGATGCTATAGACATCTAACAGTAGACAATCAAGAATCAATCAAGAAATCACAATCAAGCAAACAATGAATACTCAAACAACAATCACACAAGTTCAAACTTAGATCAAAACACCATTCAACTCAAAGACAAGGTTTAGAGACTACATCCTAACCCTAAGAACTAGAGATCTACTCAAGCATAGCAAAAGAAAGCATAAAAGAGAGAGAGAATAGGCAGATCATGATGAAGCTCAAAGATCCAAGGTGGATTGGAGAGGATCTTGCAATCTTCTCTTCTTCTCCAAGCGATCTCCAATCTCTCTCTTCTCTCTTGATCTTTTCTCTCTCCTTGAGGCTTTGAATCTTTAAATTTCGGAACCCCCTCTCTGGTAGCAGGGGTGGCCTATTTATAGGCTTTTTAAAACGAGTGCTTCAATTCTGGGCCTTTGCTGTCTGCTCTGGAAACTCGCGATGCGACCTGCATCAGGTCTGATGCAACCTGCATCGACTCTGATGAGGGTCGCATCGGCTCTGATGAGGGTCGCATCGGCTCTGATGAGGGTCGCATCGGCTCTGATGAGGGTCGCATCGGCTCTGATGAGGGTCGCATCGGATGTGATGAGGGTCGCATCGGATGTCTCAGATTTCAGTAAATTCCCTGATTTTGCCTGTTTTCGCCTGATTCCTGCAAAGTAAGAACCAAAACATAGCAGTACCACATTCTATGGATATTCAATGTAAAAGGCACCATTTGTTGGTTCAAAACATAGATTTTTGTATGGAAACAAGTCGAAATAATAGGTCTAATAAAGTGATATCAAGGATCGATGACACGTCATGCGGATAAGCACGAATCTGAAAAGACCCGAATGCCCTCGGCCCGAACACAAATAATGTTCATATAATTATTCTGAACAATTATATATATTTTTCTGCGGTTGTTTGTTTCGGTATCGATGACGTGTCATCTGGATAGGATCAATGACGTGTCATGCAGATAAGGACGAATATGAAAAGACTCGAATGCCCTCGGCCTGAATACAAATAATATTTGTATAATTATTCTGAACAATTATATATATTTTTCTTGCGGTTGTTGTTTCGGTAATTTATACAACGTGTCCTGCACATTTATAAATTAACCGGTTAACTTTTATACAACGTGTCACACACGTTTATAAATTAACCAATGTTTTTGCTTGTTATTTTTACATAACATTTATAATTTAATTATAACACGTATAATTAATTATAACCATCTTACTATTGATCATAACCAATTTATAATCAATCACAATAAGATTCTCCGATTAACTCCTATATGGTGTGACCCAATAGGATCTGTGTTATGTTGGTAAATAGAGTTAAAACTGTTTTAACTTCTATAATCATGAGCGGCATCTGGCAACACATCATGACCATCCAATTACACAGATGATGATGTACAATACAATATCACGATCCAGTAAACAATTTACTTGTGTCAGTTCTTTTGTCACATAGCTATCAGATTAGTTTCAAGGTAGGTGTGTGTCATCCTTGTAAACTTAATATTTTCTTGATCTTGAGCAGATTATCAAATATGATTACTCTTGTAATCATACCGCGCGCTGATAATCTTACTCTATCAAGGGGCCCAATGATGCTATAGCTCGTATAGAGATACGAGGGACAATAGTACTTTTGGTAAACCATCACTACCTCAGCTAAGCCATGTATACCGAAGAGCTACCGTTATAACTGCATTTTACCGACAGCGTTTGATAACAATCACACATATACATTTCTTAGTAGGAAAGATGAATACCTCATACTTTAGAACTTAACACTGAATGAAAGCATTAATGACACGAACACAATTCCGTATAATGTTTTATTCGGGGTCTGTCAGATATCATGTTCCTGGAACATATATCTATGTGATTAAAATGACAACTCCTTGTCTATGGTCTGTAAAACTTGACCATCATTTAATCCACATACTAACCTTACAGCGGTAATTAGTGTTCCTGCTAATTACCTTGGTCAGTGACCTTTTAAGAGTATATATCATCTATATTATGGAGTTTCACAATTTCAGTCATGAACTCGAAATGATCCATAAATGCAATAATACTCAAGGCAACAAAATGATATTAATCATCCAATTCATGAACAAAGCTTTATGATAAATTATCGTATTATTGACTTCTAGATTATTACACTAACAGTATCGGGGTAACATAGGGAAGAGGTTATCAATTAATATAAGATACTTTCTAAATGAGAATTTTGAACCTGTCAATGCTTCTTCGTCATTTGATTTACATCAATACTACACCCAATATAAAATTGAATGATTAAGATTTATGTTTTTTAGCCAAAATATCAATAGAAATTATTTAATGTAACATATAGTAATAAAATGATAAATGATAAAAGAAACAATAAACTATGATACTCTAGCTATTGCAATAGGACATCACAAAAAAATGATGTACTAATCCTATCAAATATCTCTAGATATTTGTGAAGGTAAAAAATTACTATTGCTAAGATAATTAGTAGACATAAATTGTTATTCCTGAAGTTATTACTATTACTGGCAGTATTCAATTAAGTACTTTTATCCTTGCGGATATTCACAGATTATTGTAGTAGGAAGTATAACCCATAATTAATTTAATTTATTCAAACCTTTTGTGTTTATTGACTCCCGTAAATTTATTAATTATCCAAAATCTTTGTATAACATTAGTTTTAATTTTTTTTGATGTATATATGATTAGTTTTAAAATTTTGAACAAGTTAAATCAAATTTCAAAATGTTTGTCTCATTTTGTTTTTATGAGGAAAACAACTTTAATTTTGAATAGATTTCAATGTCATGTGAATATATTTCTTTTACTATTTTAAAATTGAATAAAAAATATAAAAAAAACTTTATAACCAAAGAAAACTAATTTAACTTTAATTTTGAGCCTAATACTGGTAATTTTCCCGTGTTACAAGTGGATTCATTTTGAGGAAAAAAAACAATTGTAAATTTATTCCGGAGCAGAACTCAGAAAACTATCAAACTATTAAACTATTAATAAAAGGAGCACAGCTGCACATGACACTGTTCACAGACTATAATATTTCAGTACATAAATACATAATACTTGTAACGAAGTATATTGAAAAGATTCGGGCGTACGAGATGCGCTCGTAAATAAGACACTAGTGTCGTGTTTACAACATAAATATATTATATTATAAGAAAAAAAAATACCTCATATAAAATAATATATTTTTATAAAATAATTAGATTAAATTGACAAATAACATTCATTAAATAACATATTAACTGACATCTGTAAGTAAATAATTACATATAAATAACATATTAAATGACATATACCACTACAGCAAAAACGTTTTTCTGCGTCTGGTATCAGCGACCGGTTCATACGCCGGTCTCAGAAAATTCATTTCTCCGGAAATAAAAAAGAAATTAATCGAAAAACGGCGACCAAACTTTCTGCGACTGGTATCAGCGACCGGTTCAGGCGCCGGTCGCAGAAAGTTTTCGCGAAAAAAAATTAAAGGCGCGCGCGTCTTCTTCTCCGTGCAGAACCCTCCTCGCGCCAAACCCTAACCCTTCTTCTCCACCAGTGCGTTGCTCCCTCTTCCTGTTGCTCGCTATTGCTCCCTCTCCTTCTTCTCCACCGTTGACCCTACCAGATTTCTCTTTTCTTCGCTATCTCTCCCTATTGCTCCCTCTCTTCCCCCTTTCCCTCACTGTCTCTCCACCAAATCCAGCAGGAACGATTGGCGTTTTTCAGATTTGTTCTTCGTTTAGCTCCTCTTTGAAGGTATGGCATCCATCTCCTTTTTGATTTAATAGCTGCTTAGATAATGGTTTAGTGATTTCTCGATTTTTTTGGATTTTCGTCTTTCCCATACAGAGCCAGCAGGACTCCCTTCCTTTCTGCGCCAGTCAGCAGCCAGCAGGAATTTTGAGATCAAAACCCCCTCTCTGCACCAGTCAGCAGCCAGCAAAACAGATTGCTCGATTCTCTTCATACTGGTACAAGTCATGTTGTTCTCTTTCTAATTTTGTTTGATTTGGGTAAAATAGCAGGCATGAATATAATGGTTCACTTAAAGGTTGAATGCGGGCCTGAATTGATTAAATTGTTGGTTAAATTTGGTAGTTATCATACTTTGTTTAGCCTAATTATTTTGACGATTGATCGATTAGTCCACCTATTAGTTGGAATCAAAAGATTATATGATCATGTATATAAAATATGACAAGGAGAGATCACTTGATAACTAGTTAGAATTCCAAAGATTATATTACTGTTAGTCAACTATATATATAATAAATTGGGACCAGATTAATAATGCTCTAATTTTGTCTGGAACTTAATTTGACCTAACCAGAGTTCATTTTGCTCTCATATATATAAGAAGCCATACAGTAGTCAACTAAAGGTCCAGTAGACTTGATACATGCATAACCAATGCTAGAAATTGTGTCAAAATGGTGCTTTTAAAAATTATGTCAGTTGCTGTGAAATAAAGGAAAAAAAAAAAGTGTTTTCTATGTAAAACTTTGACCTTACTGATATGGTTCTAACATGTACTGGTACTGACCATCTTTTAATTCTCATTAATCAATGTGTATAAGAGGAAGAAGAATTACCGAAGAAAAATTGGTCACCGCCAAGTAGGCTATTACTCAACATGAATTACCGAAGAAAAATTGGTAAGTAAAATTTTCTGAAACAAAACCTCTAATAATAAGGATATTATCTAGGAAGTACGATATTAATTGTCCACTATGCATTGCAGAAGCACTATCAGTTTGCATCGGATGTAGTGGAACGTGAGGCATGGACTACATTTAGAAAAATAGCTGATGTACGGCTGAAAGACATGCTTAATAAATGCAAGGGGGCAGCAAACAAGTAGTACGGAGATTCAATGCTTGAGTGGAAGGAGCGTGGGGCTGCTCCTCGCCCCTACTGCGAATGGATCAAGCCAGCGTACTGGCCCGGACTCGTCGATCATTGGTGCAGCGATGATTTTACCAGTCGGAGCAAGCGGAATGCAGAAAATAGGGCCAATGCCGAAGGTGCAGGGGCTTCGACGGGCTCTGTGAACATGCTTGTTCACAAACAGCGCTTCGTAAGTTATTTTTCATTAAATTAATATATTTTAATTCTTATTGAATATAATCGAACTAACCTTGATAATCTTTTTTTAAATGAAATTGTTTTTCAAATTCTTAACAGGAGCAAACACAAGGGCGCGAACCCAGATGGAGCGATGAGCTGTTTCAGCCTACCCATACGAACAAGAAGACTGGGGAATACGTTAGTACTAAGGCTAAAAATGCACAGGTAATAGTACTTTCGAATCGTTGTATAAAATATCATGGTTCATGTTGTACGTAACATTATTGTTATATTTTACAAAATTTGCAGCTAAAATATGAGAAAGCTATGAAGGACAAGTATGGAGAGGATAAAGAGACATGGCCCAGATATGACGGCGATCTCTGGTTCACTACGGGCGTTGATGATCAGAATGCCCACGGCGATAATTATGGTCTCGGTGCTCTAGGTAAAATAAACATTCTTTGAAATTTTAAATTTATTTTTAGCTTTGTCAGATAATACTAATTGTCTTACTTTTAATGTTTCAGGGAAGACGAGAGGCATGTTTCGCTCTGGTGGGTCTAGCAATGCACGGTCGCACTCGTCACAGTCATATTCTTCTATGCCGCCATCGACGCATCTCACAGAAGAAGATGTTGAGAGGATATCTTCCCGGCTACTTGATAAGATGGAGGCTCGCATTGAGGCTCAGGTGGAGGCTCGGTTGGAGGCTCGGTTCAGAGCTTCGGTACGAAATTCAATATTTAAGTATGTTTTAATTGTGAAATGTAAATCCTAAATCATAATTATCTAAAATATCTCTTTACAACTTCACAGGGAGGTTCAGGCTCACAGCCGGCCTCGATTCCCGCTCCTCAGGATGACGAGGATGATGACGAGGATGACGACGACGATGGTACTGTTTAGTTTAGTTATTTATATCTTGTTCAGATGTTGTCTTGACATTTAGATTATATGTTTATGTTATGCGACATTTAGATCGATATATTACTTGACATTTCGATGTTTATGTTTGATTGATATATTATCAGTTTTTTGATATTTATGTTTATATCTATTTTTTATGTATCGATGTCTTTTATTTTGTGTATGTATCGATGTTTTGTATTTAGGTATTGTATATATCGATGTTTGTGTTGTATGTTGGTACGTGTCGTACCAATTATTAAATGGTGCAAATTTAAATAATAACAAAATTCTAAAAAACTGTTAGAAAACTTTCTGCGACCGGTTTTTGAGTTTCTGCTACCGTTAATTGGGTTGCTGAAATGACTTCCTGACGTCAGCAAAAACAAATAGCGACCAAAAATATTTGGTCGCAGAAATGGTATCAGCGACCGGCATACGTCATTCAGCGACCGTTTACGTCAGCAGAAGAGCATCAGCGACAGTGCTTTCTGCGACCGGTCTATCAGCGACCGGATTCATCGATCAGCGACCGTTATTATCTTCTGCGACCGGAAATCCGGTCGCAGAAAGTAATTTCTGCTGTAGTGTACGTTTTTGACATTTTTAACATATTTTTGTAAAAGAAGAATCTCAAATAAAATAACATATTAAATGACAAATAATATTTTTAAATGATATAAAAAACAGAAAGAAATGAAGACATGATAAATCAATTATCAATCAATTTAAAAGTTTCTTAAATAATAGAAAAAAATCATGACCAATAAAAAGATGATACAATTTGCATGGGACGAGTATGTACAAATAGATTTAAACTTCTACACGTAAAATAAAAATATAAAAAAGATACATAAAATCATAATATTTAATTGGACAGCCGATATTTAATATGAAATTAATTATTTTAATCAAAACTGTTGACGGATTAGAACATCTACATATTTAATATAAAAATAGAGAAGTGTCAACTTAGAATGGCCAAATTTTAAGGAGTGAAAGATACCGACGAGAATTACTATAAATAAGAAAAATAATTTACTTTAGACTTCTCTGAATGAGCTATTTACGAACATTTTTCAAGTCGATCTCGATGAGCTACAAATTTATTTTCCAACCTGATAGGACCATGTGCCCAAGGCCCTTATAGAACCAACCTTAGGCTACAAATGAGAACTTGGGTTGAAAGTCACCTCAATGAGATCAACCCAAAGACAAATAAAGGCTCAAGATGGAATAAATATAGGCGGCCTAGTTACACGGCCCAACCCGAGATGGGAGCATTCCGATCCAAGGCCTGACCCAGAGTCGGCTTAGGATCCCCTCCAACAGTTCTGACAACGCGGAATATCAGAGCTGGAGGAGGCTATTTAAGGTGAACAGTTCCATTGAATGAGGGGACACTTTCACTACTTGAGACACGGCATAGGATAGAGTTATAGTGTCTCACAACTATCCTCGGGTTCCAAACCCCGACTTAGATACCCTCGAGTTCCAAACTCCGACTTAAACACCCTCGAGTTTCAAACCCCGACTTAAAAATCCTGGACCGTCTCCCTGAGACAGACCATAACACATACGTACACATCCAGTCACAAAATTCATTACGAATCTCGAGTCTTACCTCGACATAGGCCGTATCACAGCCTTATCTGACTTTCTGCTATCTATCATATATTATAATGGAAGCATTCTCCTGGCCTGATCACTAGCACCGACATTTCGCCTGTAATAATGTGCAACGATAATAATATACGTCGCCTGAACACTAGTTCGGTCAACTCTTTCATTCTAAAATATAAGAGAAGATAGCATGCATCCTTTTGGGCCCACATGCATATTCATCAATCAGACAATCACGGTGCTAATCTATTATTTGTTTTTGTCTTTACTCCAAAGATACAAGTTACGTGTATTTGCATTATATAAATTAAAGGGCCCATATCTCAAGACATTGTCCTTTATTACGTGCAATTAATGCCTTGAATCAAGCATCGTAATTCATTAAGGCCCAAGGTAATAAAAAATGTTACCGTAATTGAGGAACAATGCTTCTTTTCTGGGTTCCTCCGATGAAACTTAAACGGGAGAGCTTGCTTTAGGAGAGTAAATACCTCAGCAATAATAGCACTAATTTGAGAATTACAGGAGCAGAACATAATAGTGGGGAAAGGGTGCTAAGCACCCCCTGTAGTTTAAAAATTTGTAGTTTGATCCATTAAATTTTGTAATTTTTATATGCATTAATATCTTTTAGCCTCCTTTATAAAATGAAATTACACTATATTTAATTTTTCAGCCCCTCCAATCTCTATTTTCTAGTTCCGCCACTGCGACAATAACATTATTCTTTTAAACTATTTGATGTTTGGATAGAACAAGAATAATACTAACTCACTATTCTTTGTTGTCTTATATGAATTGGCTCACTATTATACTAACCTAACCAAAAGTTGAATTAGCTACTATTCTCAAACTTAGAATTAGCTCTATTCTTGCTCTATTCCTTGTTTCATTCAAATGTATCCTAAATGAATTTTATTCTTATATGTATTTATTATTATTAGTTAAATGTTAATCTTATATGAAACAATGTTAAGTATTAAATTAATAAGGATTAAATTATATTTCCTAAGATTAACGAATAATAAATAAGAATAATTATCGAAATGAATTGATAACATTTACAATTTAATAAAAAAAATTAGCAAACAAATATATATTACATGTGCAAAATATATATTACGCATCATGTACATACTACATAGTATCATTCAATATTAAATTTAATTAGAAAAAACTGTGTAAATTGTTGTATAAATTAATCTTGTCATAAATTATTAAGAAATACAATTACATAAAATATTATATAAATCTATCTTATTATATAATAAATATTATATAGTTAAATATACAAATAAAAAGTACTATATATAAATTTGTATTTGTCATTTATTTAATTAAATAATGGATACATAAATAAATGCATTTTAATCTTTATTTTACAAGTTAATAACAAAAGAAATTCGCACCCATATCCTTCTATTAAATACAATACAGATATAATAAAAGAGTAAAATTTTCAATACAGACAAAATAAACAAATAAAAAGATACGAATTTGACTAAGGAGCTATAAATAGCATAAGATGTTCCGTACTATTGTGTCAAAAATTTATCGGATTGACTTCAAATGACAGATCTAGCCCTTTAAAACTGATCTATTTCGTCATTAATGTGTTTAATTTTACATATAAACACACCAATGACAAAATAAATCGGTTTAAACAGATTGAATTCATCATTTAAAATTAATATGATAAAACATGTAAACATATCAATAACAAAGTAGATTGAATTTAACAGACTGAATTCATTACTATTTGAAGTCAATATCATATTTTTTTAAAACAATAAAACATGATATCTTGATATTGACAATATCTTAGCCTAACTCTTTTTGTTTTGAAAATTTTTGCAGAAGCTGCGAAATCATGAGAGGGAATCGAATTCTTGATCTTTGAGTACAACAGCCCTATGACTTTTTTCTAGCCAATTATGATACCTCTCCTTTTATCTTAGCCTAACTCAGAAGATAATCCTGAAAATTTTGCAAGTAATTTCTTACACTTTTTGTTTGATGAATGGCAGAGGCTGCCAAAATTTATTGAATTAGAAAGTTGTATTTACATGCACTTCCTGAGTGTAGGGGGGAATTCATTGCCTTATACATACAGTATTACAGCATAACTGTTTCACATATCACCCCTTGCACTTCCTACTATTTACAATAATCTCTTAGCAATTAAAAAACCACAATCTTCCTGTTTCTATTACTCTCGAAGCTGTGACCTCAGGGATAACCATTTGTAATTTCTTACACTTGGAGGGCCATTCCGACGGATCCGTATCCTCCCAGGTACCTGACTCAACACAATTGAAATGGACGTCTAATATTTACTCTCATCCGGTCGAGATTCGGGATGACAGAGGGGGTAGGATTATTTGTGCTTTGAGATGCGTGCCAATCCATATTCAGACCGTCCGATTCAAGTGGGTTTCTACTCAGTCAGGTAACCTGAGGGGATACGAATTCCATTCGGACTTACTGACACTCCAAAAAATCCAAAAAACCCAAAAAACATCGCCGTCCCTGCTTGCGAGCGCAGACCGGAAGAACCTCTCCTGCGGGCTTTCAAAGGAAAATAAAAAAAACCGTGAGAAACCACCGACTATCTTGCAAGATCGTGTTTCTATCAGAGATAGAGAACGACAATATCAGCTGTTGTCTATAAGCATCATTGCCTGTTCTCTTCTCTCCATCTAGGTGTAAGCGAATGTAGCACTAAAGCTGGAGCAGGGGAGTGTTACATGAAGACTCACGGCACCGTCCCCTTACCTCCGGCGAAGTGGCGGTGGAGGTGGTTTTTGGCGGCCGCCTTGGTCGCTCTGGTTTTCTTCTCCCTTCTAGTCCCCCTCTTTGTGCTCCTCGGCCTCCATAACATACTTCCTTACGGTCGTGCATCCCTTCTTATTATTAATTAAATCTTTGTTTGAAGGATAATTTTTAATTAAGTTTTTTGCATTTTGAATATGCGGGCAGAATCTATGAGCGATCGTGCTGATTAAACCAAATGTTTTTTCGTATTGCGCAGGACATTTCGACCAAAATCAGTTGTCCCAATCGGTGAGTTTCTTTTTAAAAAAAATAGTTGAACCGGCTTTGTTATGTTGCGTTAGTCAAAATATTAATTTTTAATTTTCCCTTTTGTTAAATTCTTTTACAGTGTTCGATTATTTCTCAGAAATGATAAGGTGTTGATTGGAACTTGTAATATTAATTGTGGACCTATTTATTGGCTGATAGGAAACCAACCTTGGATTATATGTGAGCTCCAGCAGTAGCTGGGAGACGAATACTTCCCAATTTGAGGTTGTTTTCTTTCTATTTTTGTTCTTTTGTACACACATTTCAGCTTATTGAGCATCCTTTTTGGGTGAAACAGATAACATGGTGTCACTTTGTTTTATAATTGAGATTAAATTCAACTGTTGATGTCCAATTTGTTACTCTACAGAGCGAGAATTCAAGAACTGACAACCTTGTCAAGAATTTTACTACAACATTTGTTGAGGTTTGTGCTCTCTTTTAATAATTAATTGGTTTTTTGTGCATTTTATGGTACTTGACTTCTTACATAGACAGGAAAAGGATATACCCAATGAAATTACCAGTCATTATCAGCTCATTTTTTTTTACACAGTATGTTTCCTTTTGCAGGAATTGAAAGGAAACTTGACAGGTCAGTTCAGAGAAACAAGCAAGATAAATGGCAGCTCAGCTAAAGATGATAATTATACCACTCCTTATCAGAGTATTTTTAGTGCCTATTACTTGTTCTTTAACTTCTCTTATTAATTTTTTTTATTACTGGTTCTCTAACTTCTTTTATTAATTTTTTTTCCTAGTGCTCCAATTATCATCCTTTCACCCTTTGTTCTCTTCTTTTGCAAAATTATAGGGCCTTTGTCCAAAATTCATACTGTAACTTCAGAAGAATTGTTATTCCAGAACAAAACTGTGAGTTACTCTCCTATCTTAGAAACAAGAATTAATAATAACTTCAGAGTCAAACTATTATTTGCTTATTTTTGTCAGGGAACCGAAAGAAATGATAATGGGATGTATCAACAAAATGTACCATCTAGTGGTGAGAATGTGAAGTGTTATCAGGTTGAGTTCGGGAGCTATTGCATATGGTCTGAAGAGAACAAAAAAATAATGAACGATTCTACAGTAAAGAGAATCAAAGATCAGTTGTTTGTTGCTAGAGCATACTACCCAACCATTTTCAAGCTGCAGGAAATGAGCGAACTTGCACTTGAAATGAAACAGAGGATACAAGATTATGAACAGATGCTCAGTAAGGTCACATCTGACCCCGACCTTCCCAAATTGTAAGATTCCTATTTCCTTTTCTTTCATTTTGGTATTTGTTTGATTTACTGCCTTGATGCAACACAATTATCTGGTATTTATGGAAATACTATGGGTTTCATTTCATGAGAGAATGGCTGCTTTTCGACCATTTTATTGAAATACTGTTCTGGCATATAAGGACCTTAACCTTATACTGTGAATTAGCTTAACTAACACCGCTCGACTGTTACTGTACAAGATTCATACAGTAACAGCTGAACTGAACTTTTTTTGTTTTATGGCAAACTCTTTGGCCGAATGGTAAGTTAGGAGTTGTACTTTACTCCTCCAGGATTCCAGGCCATGAAACACTTTTACCAGTACAAGAGTAGTTAGCAAATAAATTAATATAAAAAATAGCAAATTTAATTGTACTGGTAAAATCAAATTAGCTTGCTCTAGTAACTGCTTAATTGTTAACAAAATCCATGTGAAAATTAAAAAGACATTTTTTTTCCTCATACCTACCCTTGCAGTGTTGGTGAAATGATTGTGAAGATGGATGAGACAATTGCAAAGGCAAAATCATGTAATGTGGATTGCCTCAATGTTGACAAGAAATTAAGGCAATTGCTTGACATGACAGAAGAGGAGGTGCACTTTCACATGAAACAAAGCGCATTTTTGTACCAAGTTAACATCCAAACACTACCTAAGAGTCACCACTGTCTGGCCATGAAACTAACAATAGAGTTTTTCAATTCCTTGTCTGAGGATTTACTGGTTCTGGATTCTGACAAGCTTGAAGACCCTGAGTTACGACACTATGTTGTGTTTTCTAGAAACATTATCTCCACATCTGTCACTGTCAATTCTACTGTGATGAATTCCAAGGTACGGAAACCATCTGTTCTGCTCTTTGATTTGATTTAACCCCTTTCTTCAATTTTGCATTATTGTTTTTGAATTACAAGAATAAAAAATAAGGATAGATTATCTTTATTGTGCTATTAGGAGTTCTTGGTTCTAGGCTTATAGGAAATAACTGAGGGTTATTTTGGGGTTTTATCTTGCTGAATCAGTGCCTTACCTGTCAGGTCCAGTAGTAAATTATATTATGCACTTGCTTTGTTTTGCCATGTAACACATGCCTTGTTTTACTTACTGCTTCTCTTGGTAGTTTTTCAGGATCCAGAAGACATAGTTTTTCATCTTGTTACTGACCAACAAAATTTCTATGCTTTCAAGAGCTGGTTCTCTAGAAAATCATACAAAGGTGCATCATTCCATATACTCAACATTGAAGATTTTCAATCTGTATCCACAAACAGTAACTTGGGTGCTCAAAAGTTATCCTCATCTGAGGAGTACCGCATTTCTTTCAGCCGCCATATTAAAAACACTCAAGTTGAAACAACTGAGTATTTATCAGTTTTTGGTCATTCCCATTTTGCCCTTCCTGATTTGCTTAAAAATATTTCAAAGGTGGTAGTATTAGATGATGATGTGGTTGTACAGAAAGATTTGTTATCACTGTGGAACTTTGACTTAGGAGGTAAAGTGATTGGTGCAGTTCAATTCTGTGAGGTCAGATTGGGACAAATGAAAAAGTATGTAGGTGAATTTAGCTATGATGCTAATTCATGTGCTTGGATGTCGGGTGTGAATATTGTTGATTTGGAGAAATGGAGAGAACTCGATATTGGTTCAATCTACCATGGGCTACTTCAAAGGGTTTGTTATCTCATATGTATATTTTTATCACTTAAAGTTTGTTTGTATGATGAGAAAATAATTAAATAAAACTAAAGAACCACTGAAATAATTTCTGTTTTATTCTTTTACAGTTTGAGGGTGTGAATGGGGAATCATGGAGAATTGGAACTCTACGAGCAAGTCTACTAGCATTTCAAAATCTGGTACAACCCTTGCCAATTGAATGGATCCAGTCTGGATTAGGTCATAATTACAGAATTACCCACGGTCATATGAGAAAGTCTATGGCACTTCATTTTAATGGAAACAGGAAACCCTGGCTGCACCTCGGCATTCCACGATACAAAAAGTACTGGAGGAAGTACTTCCCTCGTGACGAGCCATTTATGGCTGAGTGCAACATAAATCCATAGATAGAGAGAACTGTGAAACATGAGAGAATAAATAGCCATGAGCATAATACTTCTTATGCAAATGAAAGGCAGATATCGGATGGAAGTTTCATGGAGATATCGTGGCCTTTTCTTCATAGCCGCAAAAGGGGGTTCTGTGCCGGTAAATTTTGCTGAGGATGGTCATGGTGATTATAACAAGCTGTCTTTTTTGCCCCTTCTTTTTTTCATACTTCCCTGTTTTTTATGATTCTTTTTTATTGTTTCATTTGGGATTTGTATTTTTAGTTTCCTGGACATTGAAACTTAGACATTTAGATATGCTTTAGTGAACAAAAAGTTTGTGTTCTTGAACCAAACTAAAGCCTCTATTGATTTCTAGCAAAAGTTACAGAAACTCTAGTTGCTTCCTCAAGATGGTAGATGATTAGTGCCGAATTTTTTATCCATAATATAAAAAAAAAAAAAAAAAATTCAAACATAACTTTAGATCCGAAAGCTCGAATCATAATACAATCGAAACCATTCCCCTCCTACCGCTTGCCATAGGTACCATTCATCTCCACCGATGTTTTTTGTACAAACAATTGATGTCTTTACAATAGAACAAGATGTTTTTGTAACGAAACATTGATGCATTGTTTTCAAATTTTAAACGGTCATAATTTTTTGGTAGGAAATTTCGATTTGAATGTTTGATCACAATTCAAAAGGTTCGCAAAGAGATAAGAGGGTGTGGTGTGAATCCAAAGATGGTATTATTAATTCAAAACGGTATCTATTCGGAGATGGTGCGGGGGCAGTATTATTTGTGTTGTGAGATTCGTGGCAAGTTAAGAGAATGATCTTGGGCCGTCTAGTCAGGTACCTGGGGTGATCTGAATTCGTGTTGTGTCCGAGGCATAGCCTCCAGAAGCTCACATAATTAGAATTGTAAAAAAAAAAAAACATTATTTAGAGTCTCAAAACTTCAATTGAATTTTATAATAAATAACGGGTTGGTAATTATTCGTTAGAAAATTAAGTTGACAATTCTAATAATATTAAAATGATTAACTATGCATGTTATAACTAGATTTTTAATTATGTTTATAAGTTTTCAATTAAAATTCTCTGACCGCTGACAATGGCAGAGGATACCGCATGCAATGTCAACGGTAGGGATATAATTCGAGATTTTGGAAATATGATGTGATGTTTGAATTGTTGAATTTATTATTGTATTATTGATAAAAAAATTCATTGATTATTGAATGCGACTAATATCAAATATTTATAAAAAGGTCATGATAATTGTTTCTCTACTCTCATTCCTCCATTATTTTCCAATTTTATTTATTCAATCTCATTTACATTTCTCACGATCTACAAGGAGTTTTTCAAATTTAAAACCACAAACGTCTTTTACGCAATTTTATCTTTCAAATGAGATCCATGATGACATACTTTCGAGTTCGTCGTCACACAAGTATTTATACCTTGCCATCTAAGTATTTATATCTAGTATTTTTTACATATGACACTGCTGATATTTAAAAGTATTAATATCAAATATTACAAGTATTTATACCTATGTACTGAAGTATTTTTGTTAGATAAAAGTTGCCGCAGAGACGATTGGAAAATGTTGATGCGGAAATGCGGGATCCACAATTGGGGATAAATACTTACAAGTATAGGTATAAATACTTGTGTGACGATGAGCCCGAAAGTATGTCACCATGGATCTCATTTGAAAGATAAAATTGCGTAAAATACGTTCGTGGTTTTAGATTTGCAAAATTCATCATAGATCGTGAAAAATGTAGACAACATTGAAAAAAGAAAAAAATTCACATCTAAAATATGTTAAAAAAATAGAGAACGATGGAGGAATGAGAATGGAGAGATTCATATAATTATTCTTATAAAAATTGGTTCTGTAACTCAACGATGAGTCGATGACACGGTCGAATGGGGGATGCCCAGTCGAGTGCCAGATAGGTTAAACGTTTGACCAATTGTCAACATTCTTTCAGCTGTGAAATTAGTACGAGCGGTCATTCATTGATTAGGCTTTCAATAAACAAGAGAGGAAGAACTACTCTACTAATCGTTGCAGACCAAATATATAGTTTTGATCGGGCTTTTGCGGGCTCAGGATTGTTCGAGACATGATAATTCAAATAAGGTACAATTTTTAAAAATAAAACTTCAGATCAACTCTAATTTGTAATTATATTTACTGCAGGGCTTTATCAGGAAGACCTTACTAGTTATACTCGGGCCTAGGACTAGAGTGTCAACGGCTGCGGATCGTATAAAAGTATTTTTATATCCGTATCCGTTAAAACAATAAAAAAAATTTATCCTACTACTCAATAAATTAACGAAAATAACATTGAATACTTATGAATTTGGATAGAGCGATAAAAGAATGCTATTAACACCCACGATGTTATAGCCGTATAGGACTGACCTTCAATTCTCCGCCAAGCTCGACAAATTCGAGTAAAGATATAATAAGACAGCCGTAATCGTCCTGTTTGAAAGCTGCAGTAATAGGGAATTAAATAATGGTCGTGCGAGATGGAAAAGATCAAAAGAACTAGTCTCCGTCTCCTCATTCTCGGGCAACTACTCAAAGAGGAACTTGTCCCGTTGTCCGGGCATGCAACAGTTGAATGCTCACCCACAATTACTTGTCTTATCTCTAACTTAATAGCACGACAACGAAGACCCCAGTCTGGGATCTCGTCGCTGTCGACCATCTTCTTGGATTTGGTCTAAAGAAGACTTTCATGTTAGAATTTATTATTTTAAGGAACTGATCACGACTTTCAGTTGAGAGCCAGCTCTCTATGGAATAATGGAATTGACTAATTCGCTCTGAGCATCATCCAACTAGTTCTTGTAGATTCAATTCTTCTTTACATTTGAGACTTTCACTCACGTTGTCAACCTAATCTTCTTGGATTTGGTCTGAAAGAAAATTTCATGTTAGAATTTGGAATGGTATTTTAAGGAACTGGTCAAGAATTTCAGTTGTGCGCCACCTCTCTATGGAATTGACTAATTCGCTCCGAGCATTACCCGGACTGGTCTTCCAATTATCCAACTAGTTCTCGTAGATTCAATTCTTCTTTCGATTTGAGACTTCGCAATTACTCTCCTTTTGGCGGCTGGACAGTTTGGAATTTCTGAAGTGCACTTTAAATTTTCAATATTGGAGCACTGCATCCTGCGCCACAAGACATTTTGGAATTTCAATATTTTTCTTGTACCTATTACCTAACCGTCACTCACCAGAACGGGGTGTTTGAATGGTTATTTTTTCAACAACTCTACTTAACGAGTTTAGTGACAATTAAGTTAAAAAAAAAAAAAAAGTTCTACACAAGTCATGGTGAATAACTGAATATACATGAAAATTTTGATTAACGATGACAAGTTTCTCACCCAAAAAATGACACTAGAACAAAGAACAATAAATACATAAAGAATACTAGTTGCCAAATGCGAATGATAAAATAAAAAAACATAATAAATTTATATGTGACAATTATCATCAAAATCACAGTAAATCGACTTCCCAAATAATATTTGGTAGTCATACAAAACATGCCCTTTCTTTCCCGCCCCGGCACCCCCCTCCTAAACCCAATTAGAAGCAGCTTTACTGCTGTGACAAAAGTATGGTCAATATGAGCAAGCAAAAAAAAAAAATTATTAATCTTCGTGTGTAATCAAGGAGTAGCATTAAACCAGCATCTGATAAAATTCAGACACACAGGTCCAACTGTATACTACCTTTCCTACTCTCACTTGTGAAGGGAAAGATCATGGTAAGTTGAATGCGAACTGTCACTTCCCGGAAAATGATTTTCACGGCACATCTTTTCCCATGGATCCTTGCAGCACTTCTGTAACTCCAAATATTTCTCCATATCGAATCCCTGCTTCAGCATCAATTTTTTCTGCCTCTTAGTGAACAGCCTTTCCATGAAATCTTGGTACGTTGGATCTCTTGATGTAATCAGAAAATAAGCATATCCAAGCACTAAACCAGTTGTGGTGGTGAAAAATGCAATCGGCTCCATGACATCCCAAGAGAATTCCCAGAAGGTGAGGCGGAAAAAGAGACCGACCTGAGAAATTAAACCGCCCAAACCGATCCACAGGATGCGACGCACCTGTTTGTGTGCAAGTTTGTCGATCTCTTCTTTCTTTTTTATTAGTTGCTTCAGCTCTTCCTTTCTTGGGTCATTTTCTGGTGCCAGTGCAAATGGTACGACTTTACTCACTGAATCAACAACCTAAGCATTTTGTCAAGGTCAAAGTTAGTTAACATACAAATTTGAGTTCCAATGTTTGATAGATCATAGATATTAATGGATAAGAACTTAATTGAATACAATATGATAATAGCCTTTTCAATTGGTCCCAAGAAGCACTGATGTTATTGGGCAACATAAGAAAATCATGCATTCAGGCCATTTTCTTGACATTATGGTCAACTACATTCATTTCTTAATCAAAGAAAACTGTCTTGGTGAGTTCGTGGACCCAATGAGATAACTAAAATAAGAAAAATAAATGGCATACTTGAAAGACCAAATTGTTAACCATATGTAATTGAGTAGAACAATAGCATTATTCATAGGGGTTTCTAAAGAAAGGAAGCGCAACTTGAACAATTAAAAAATGCAATAAGCTCAATTAATGGGAATAAACAAAAGCAGGTAGTATAATGGAAGTTCTAACATTTTAAATCTCTTAATAGATTACCAAAATTTATTGTAAATGCTTAATTTTTCCAAATCGTCTCATGAGCTATAACCAGCTAAATCTCCTCCATATTTGTTAAAACATCCAACAGTCTTAATCTCAATTTTACCTCACAGAAATGAATATTACTTTGAGCAAACAGAAAAAAAGGATAAAAAGGAAACAAACACGAATTAATTAAACTGCCAAATAAAAAGAAATAATAGTCAAAATATATATAATGGATGGGAAACTTTTCAGGAGGATCTCCCTTTGGAGGGGACCAGGAGATGCAAGATACATTTAATAAATTGAGATTTTACAGGGGTAACCAGAAAAACTCCCAAAACAGAAGCAGTGAGATAGCCAAAAATCACCTTGTCTGGATGGAGGTACACTTTATCACGAAACAGCATGATAACTCCCGTCTCATCAAGTGCACGTGCGAACGCGATTGCCTCGTCGGATGTGCGAGTCACGCCCATAGACTCGCACGTGCGGAGCAACTCATTGTACGGAATAACCTCTCCGCCACTTTCACCAAGCTTCTTCTTCAACGCCTCCACGTTGACAAGCCGCATCAGCCTCCTCGCCTCCGATACGGTTACCGCCGGTTCGCACACATCATCGTGCGGTGACTTGGTGGTGGTGGTATAGGGTTCTGGTTCCAGAGCCGGAGACGGGGATGGGAGGGAAGCGAAATGGTGGGACCAGATCCGGAGCGCCTGGGGGTTCCATAACCGCCGGTGAGGGGAGAAAAGCGCGCGTCCGAGCATTTTTGTTTTCCTTTTTCTTTCTTTTTAGAGATATGGACAAAGTTGTGTGGGGCGGTGGAGGTGAATTCCAATTTTTAACGGGAAAAAATTATATATATATTTTTTTATTTAAGCCCTTAGGCAGGGAAAAAATTCTAAGCGTGATGGGAGCATTGGGAGGGGAACAAGTATCCTTTCCATTACTGTAAAAGATTACCTTCACTTTACAGTTTGAGATTAACTCTCAGTCGCTTTTGGGATTCGGGCTAGCACAGGATCAGTATTAATGGACTTTGAGATATGTGTCAAATTTAAAATAACGGTCTAGATCTAATAATTGTGAAAGATTCCCTATTACGGTACCGGGGAGATATGAATTCATGGGGGGGGGGGGCGGAGAGAGAAATTTGACCTTTTCAATAGAACAGAGCCAAAAAGTACAAATAGTTTGTACGAATGTTAAGGTACAGTTAAATAGCGCCACGTCGCTGTAAGTAGATTTTGGTAGAAAGATCTCTCTGCTCTGATTTTTGTGGCCGTATTTCCTTTTTGAAATGGAGGCTTCACGATTTGAAAGGTCGTAATTTGGTCAACATCTAAGAACACAGGATGACTCATAAGGCCGTTAGATTCGGAATGCTGCGCTTCTCCAACTTTGACCGGTAAAATGTCATCGGTATAATGATCTTGACGAATTTACATAATAGCAAATGTTTAAAAGTCATTTCTAGTAAATAAAGAAATAATCGCAGTCATTTTATTACATTCAAATTCTTTATTACTAGAAGTGATTTTTAAACCGGAATCAATAATTTAGATTCAAATTATTTTTATTTTTTTCTAATAACACACCAAGAAATAAATTAATCTTTAATACAGGCGGAAAAAATCATGTCTGAAAAATGTTTCGAAGTCCTTCTAGTACATCTAAATTATAAGATGTTTTATCTATTTTGTTTGATGTTCTTTCTAACAAATTCAAATTGTTCTCTCTATTTTTGAAAATTATTAAAAAATAATTAAAAACAACAAATTGTTTTTTTTTTTGAATTTTTGCAGGACCGCAACGACAAATGACAGTCCTTAGAGTTTTTTTTTTTTGGGGGGGGGCGGGGGGGGGGGGGGGTGAGTATTAATAAAACTCCACAGAGATAAAACTTTGTTAACTATTCTCATTGAAGACATTATTGTTGAGGAGGGATCAATATCCCTTTTTATGTATAGTTGTGTCCATTGCTTATCTATTAATATTCGTAATAATTTAAAACTCAATAAATTTAAGAGTTTATTTTACAAAATAAAAAAAAATCAATAATCAAATGAACTACAAAAACTTGGGTTTTAATTGGTGTTGCCTATCGGCTGCGTCTACCAAATCCTTCCACAAACGCCGTTAAATCACTGGGACTTCACGGAGGTGCAGTAAATCAAAATAGTCGGGAAATAAATCTGCTGTGATTAGGATCCTATTATTCCAAATTCATTTATTTATCTATTATTCCAAATTCATTTATTTATCTGTCTAGATATTCATGCATAAAAAATAAGTGTTGTTGAAATTTGTGCACTCCAAAAAATGAAAGGTTAGATTTGAAATCACAGGTCCTGCAATCCCTTTAGAATAACAGCAGATTTATTTCCAAATAGTCGACCTCTTGAGTATGACTGGAGCAACTATGGGCAGGATAAAAAGGCTACATCCAGGAAAGTGGGTTTACTACTTAAATAGGAAAATTTACTAAACTGTAATATAGCGTTAGCGTCCTCTGCGTATCCTCGTCTCATTTATTTCATGCGTCAATGTTTTTCTTTCCATATATTGCAACATCGCCTCTGACACGGAGACGTGGTTGCCTCTATCCTGCTGCGCTACGCTTTGGTTGGCGGAGACGCGGTTCTTTATTTTACTTTTGCAACTTGGCACAGTTGGTGGATTGCAATCGGGTAGGAAGAGAAGTCTCTCCAATTCATATCACTGTGAGGTATAAGAATATGGAAATAAATCTGCTGCGATATCGCAGGGCCTGAGATTTCACATCCACCCCTTCATTTATTTTGAGATCCGTGTAGAAAAAATAACTGCTCTTGAGGTTCGTACATTATAAAAATTGAATGGTGAGATCTGAAATTGCAGGAACCCTGTGATTCTTTGGAATCACAACAGATTTATCCATAAGAATATTTCTATCTAGGTCCGGATGAAAATATATCCTCTCCAATACCTGATAAGGGAATCTTTTACAATTACTAGATCTGAACCGTACTTTTTAACTTGGCACGAATCTCAAAGCCCAAAAATGGGGCCCCCTACAGTGACCCGAATCCCAAGCCGGTTGAGATTTAATCTCAAACCGTTAAGTAAGTCATCCTCTGCAATAATTGTGCAATACCTGAGAGGATACGGGTTCGGTCCGGATCCGGGTCGTTTGATCAGAATCCAGAGAAATGTTAAAAGGACCATGCATTTGGTTTCAGTCCAAATTGACTTGATCTTGATGAGACAGTTCAGATCTAAACAAAAATATTATGTCACCCTCAGAGAAGAGTAATCACACTTTCAAATTATAAGAGTTAAATATATATGAGAATTAATTATAATTTTTTTTTTGCAAAAAAAAAATAAAATAAATTTTACAGTTTCATAATATTATAATCTAAATTATATAAAAAAAAATACAAAAATACAAAAAAAGGGAAAATAAAATAAAAATAAATTGATCTCCATTTTGCCTTCTTACATTCGTCCCTGCCTCGAAGGATATGGACTCGAGTAATTTGCCAAATATCATATATTATATATAATGAGGAGGGTTTCAAAAGATTAATTGAGAAAATGAATTGTGTTTATTCCTGTGTTCCTTTGAGCCTATATAGGCGGTACATTTTGCATACACAACCCTACAACTTCTATAATACCTTTCTTGCCTATATAACCCTACAACTCTCATAATACGATAAACATACATAAATAAACATACATAATTCTCAACACTCCCCCTCAAGATGGGCAAAAGATATCCTTCAAGCCCATCTTGTCACAAAACCTATCTAGATCTATCGAGCTAAGTCCTTTGGTGAGGCAGTCAGCTACTTGATCTCTAGTAGCTACATGACTCAGCTCCAATAGTCCACTCTCTAGCTTTTCCTTTATGAAGAACCTATCGATCTCCACATGCTTGGTTCTGTCATGCTGCACAGGATTGTTGGCAATGCTAATCGCGGACTTGCTATCGCACCACAATTTCATTTTAGCTCCGTTATTCACCTTGAGCTCTTCCAACAACCTCTTCAGCCACACCATCTCAGCAACTGCCAATGCCATAGCCCTGTACTCGGCTTCTGCTGTCGATCTCGCAACAACTGGCTGCTTCTTGCTCTTCCAAGAGACCAAGTTGCCCCCCTACAAACATGCAGTAGCCAGCTGTGGACCTCCTGTCATCAAGAGAACTAGCCCAATCCGAGTCACAATAGCCCTCAATGTTCATGTGCCCATTCTGCCTGAAAATCAAGCCCTTTCCTGGTGCACTTTTCAGGTACCTCAGAATGTGATACACTGCGTCCATATGGCCCTTCCTAGGGTCATGCATGTAGCGACTCACCACGCTCATTGCAAATGAGATATCGGGACGAGTGTGGCTCAAATAGATCAATCTGCCTACCAGTCTCTGGTACCTCTCACGATCAACCTGTTCTCCTGTCTCTGCACTTATTTTGGCCTTCACATCGATTGGAGAAACCACAGGCTTGCACCCCAACATGCCTGTTTCAGTGAGCAAGTCTAGGACATACTTCCTTTGGGATAGAACAATTCCCTCTGCTCCACGAGCCACCTCAATTCCAAGGAAGTACCTAAGCAGTCCCAGATCCTTCACCTCGAACTCCTTCCCCAATCTTGCCTTCAACTGTGCAATCTCCCCTTCGTCATCCCCGGTAATGATCATATCATCAACATACACAGCTAACATAGTAATGTGACCGCCATGTTGTCGAAAGAACACCGTGTGGTCTGCATTGATTTGCTGGTAGCCCATGCCTACCATAGCCTTCCTGAACCTATCAAACCAGGCCCGAGGGGATTGCTTCAACCCATACAACGACTTCTTGAGCCTACACACCTTACCCACTGTCTGGTTCGTGCCAAACCCTGATGGTATCTCCATATACACCTCCTCTAACAAGTCACCATGAAGAAACGCATTCTTCACGTCGAGTTGGTGTAACTTCCATCCTCCATTCGCTGCCATGGAAACCAGTGTCCTCACTGTGCTCATCTTCGCCACGGGTGCAAAGGTCTCATCATAGTCGATTCCATAGGTCTGACTGTACCCCTTCGCTACCAACCGAGCCTTGTAGCGTTCAACCAGACCCTCAGGATTCTGTTTCACTGTAAAGACCCACTTGCATCCAACTGCCCTCTTGCCTGGTGGTAGTGACACGAGCTCCCAGGTTCTGTTCTTCGCAAGGGCCTCGAGCTCTTCTAACATGGCTGCTTTCCACTTCGGATCTTCTTTAGCAACCTGCCAACACTTAGGGATAGAGACAATGTCTAATGATGCAATGAATGCTCCATGTACAGGTGATATGTGTGAGTAAGAGACAAACTGGGCAATGTCATGTGGGAAACCATACCGGTCAGGAGGAATTCCTGCATTCTCGCGAGAAGTCCTCCTTACCGATAAGGGAGTGGGAGGAGTAGAGAGAGGAATCATATCACCTGTGTATTCTGGATCTGAGGTGGATGGTGAAGATGTCTCAAGAGTCGGAGCGGGCAGGGACAAGGGACTTGGCACAATAGTAGGCACTGTAGGCACGGTTCCCTCATTCTGCTTCTTCCTCCTCACATACACTTCACCATATCTCGACTCCCCCTGAGCCTGAGTTCCACCACCCTCGGACTCAATCCTCTCAACCTCTGGCTCAACTCTAGCCGAAGTCTCCTTTTCCGGCTCAATCACAGCCGAAGTCTCCTTTTCCGGCTCAATCACAGCCTCTTCGAGCATGGGGCAACCAATACCACCCACACTCACCATCCTCCTCTCACCATCCTCCTCTCACCATCACCACTACTCTCCTCCTCTCGCCTCATACCTCCTGTATCGAGCGAGCTATCAAATGGTGATGTTGCTTCTGAGGAGTAGTATGGTTCAAGCTCGTGAAAAGTAACATCCATACTCACAAACATTCGCCTCTCAACTGGACTCCAGCACGCATACCCCTTTTGAGTGGCTGAGTATCCCACAAAGATACACCTCACGGCCCTTGGATCAAGTTTTCCCACATTAGGCCTGTTGTCATGTACAAAGCACACACACCCAAAAGTTTTGAGAGGAAGAATATCTCCATTCTTACCTGTCAGCATCTCAATTGGAGACTTCCAATCCAATACCCGTGAGGGCATTCTATTGATCAAATAGGCTGCTGTCAGAACTGCTTGCCCCCACAAGTACTTTGGGACTTTCATCGAAATCATCATACTCCGAGTTACCTCAAGGAGATGCCTGTTCTTCCGTTCCGCTACCCCATTCTGCTCTGGTGTGTATGGACACGTGGTCTGATGCTGTATCCCCTGAGATGACAAGTATTCCCCAAACGCCTTGTTAGTGTACTCTGTCCCATTGTCATACCTCAATACTTTCACAACTGCACCATATTGAGTCTGAACCATCTTGTGAAAATCTTTAAAGCAAGCAAGCACATCACTCTTATTTTTCATCAAGTAAAGCCAAGACACACGAGAAAAACAATCAATAAAAGACACAAAGTATTTAATTCCATTCAAGGTAGTTGTAGGACAAGGTCCCCATACATCCGAATGAATCAAATCAAAACTACAAGGCTTCCTACTCCCAGAGCTAACATAAGAGCTTCTGGTGTGCTTGCCCAACTCACACGCATCACACACTAATTTTTCTTTATTTGCCTTTTCAAATAAAGACTGAAACATCCTACTCAAAACTGGAAATGAGGAGTGACCCAATCGCTTATGATGGAGCATCAGTAGGTCTTCAACACTTCTCTCAACAATGGATGAGAGGGCCGAGCTCATACCCTCTTTATCCTTGTACCACAGTCCTCTATGCATTGTGCCAGTCCCAATCTCCTTGCCCGTCCCCTTCTCTCGGAAGACCACCTTGGGATTATCAAACAAAACAACACAGTTTAGTTGTGAGATAATGACACTTATAGATAGGAGATTCACAGGAAAAGCAGGAGCATGCAAAACATTAGACAAAGTCAAAGTGTTGGTACATTTCACTGTACCCTTACCAACCACCGGCTGGGCCGTACCATCGGCTGTCCGGATGCTCTCTGGTACCGCTAAGTGAGTATAAGAAGAGAACTCCTTAGCAGCACCAGTCACATGGCGAGATGCACCGGAATCGACTATCCAATCTGTTGATCTGGCGGTGGATCTAGAGGAAAGAGCAAGTATATCACTAGTACCTGTAGTCGAGTAAGCAACAGAGGCAAAATTACCCCTGACATCAGAAGAGGAGGAGGTGGATGCATCATCGCGCACACTCTTCCTATCACCTGTCGGTCTCTGCCTGTTCTTGAGCCCCTGAGAATAGGCCTCCACGAGTGCCTGATCCTCCTCTGACAAGCCCACACCAGCTTTTTCTTCCCCCTCAGCAACCATCAGATGTGCCCGGTTGCCTCTTCCACCTCTTCGGCCTCCACGACCGCGACCACAACTCCCAGACTGCCCCCTTCCGCCTGTGTCTCTCTCCTTTGATGGCTTAGGGCAAGCCTGCTTCAGGTGACCTACCTCACCACAGTTGTAGCACTGTCGAGTCTCACCTCTGTACCCAGTGTTACCTGGGTTGGAGATTGCAAGTGCTGACCTCACTCCTGGAGATCCCCCTGTCCCAGCCTGTAATCCCATACGGCTCTCCTCCTGTATCATTGCCGAGATCGCCTCATCCAGTGAGGGGATCTTCGACATGGCTAGCAACATAGCGCTCCTCTGCTCGAATGCTGAGTCCAAATGCCTCAGAAAGTGCATAGTTCTCCTCTGAACATCTCTCACACCCTTCTTGCAATTTGGATCCAAACAGCACTCAGCAGGAGAGAAGTGGTCGTAATCTGCCCACAGTCGCTCCAGATCTGCAGCATACTCTCCAATCGACCTACCTCTCTGTGCTACCTCCTCGATCTCTCTCTCAATCTGAAACACCCTCATGTTGTTGTCAATTCCCGCATAGATCCGCATCAACTTCCCCCAAACCTCACTCACGTCCTCTATTGCATCAACTGTCTTGGCAATAGAGGCAGTCATTGAGTTTAGGAGCCAAGTGTGCAACATACTATTGGTAGACCTCCACACACTGTACTCAGCCGAATCCTTTGCTGGTACTTCCATCTTGTTGGGGTTTCGCGGTGCTAACCAAAACCCCTTTTAGGCTTAAGTTGCGGAATGATCGTAGAACAAAAATTTCTACAGCCAACTTAAGCTCAGGATTAAACGGGGTATGTCAGGAAACTTTCCAAGGCGGTCCACCTTCAGTATTCCTTTGGCATCAAAACCCAATTTAATCCTTTTACAGATCTACTCCATGATTGATTTCTAAAACTTTAATCTACTTACCAATTAAATAGATTAATATAGCATATTTATACCTTGTTTCCAAATCACAGTTGGAATGCAGACCGAGCGAGTAGAGCCTCACCAGGGAAGGAATCGACTCGGAGTATCACACGTGTGATACCTCTATCGGTTATCCACCAGGACTAACCAGAGAGCGGTTTGTTTCTTCTGCCAGAAATACCGTAAACCGCGGAATTATGCAAAAACACTATTCACAGGGAAAAAGACGAAAACCCGTAAACACGAATTTTCGGTTGCTCAGTTTCATCAATATGCAAAACTGACACACCGCTAAATTCGGTAAAATATTATTCATCGATCCCGTAAATATACTCCATAACAACCCGCAAGATTATACGTCAAGTACGTATAACTTTCTTTTCTCAACCGAAACACTATTTGGGAGAGAAACCGAGAAAGAGAGAAAATACCGATTCGTTTCTGCACGAAAAGATACATGTGAATGTGCATATATATATCTTTTTCTCTCTACCCCTCCACCCCTATTTATAGTGTTTAGATTCGGTTGCAAAAGACCAAAATGCCCTCCAAGTTCGGCCTATTTACAAGATATGTCATTGACACCTCATCCTTTTATATGTGAAATGACCAAAATACCCCTTCCACACCCTTCCACATTCTTCTCCATGCTTCTACACATGCAAGGTGGCATAGGTGTGAAATGACCATTTTGCCCTTGTGGATAGGATTGATGACATGTCATCTGGATAGGATCAATGACGTGTCATGCGGATAAGGTCGAATCTAAAAAGACCCGAATGCCCTCGGCCCGAACACAAATAATATTCGTATAATTATTCTGAACAATTATATATATATTTTTCTTTTGGTTATTTGTTTCGGTGTCGATGACGTGTCATCTGGATAGGATCGATGACATGTCATGCGGATAAGGACGAATCTGAAAAGATCCGAATGCCCTCGGCCCGAACACAAATAATATTCGTATAATTATTCTGAATAATTATATATATTTTTCTTGCGGTTGTTGTTTCGGTAATTTATACAATGTGTCCTGCACATTTATAAATTAACTGGTTAACTTTTATACAACGTGTCATACACGTTTATAAATTAACCAATGTTTTTGCTTGTTATTTTTACATAACATTTATAATTTAATTATAACATGTATAATTAATTATAACCATCTTATCATTGATCATAACCAATTTATAATCAATCAAAATAAGATTCTCCGATTAACTCCTATATGGTGTGACCCAATAGGATCTGTGTTATGTTGGTAAATAGAGTTAAAACCGTTTTAACTTCTATAATCATGGGTGGCGTCTGGCAACACATCATGACCATCCAATTACACAGATGATGCTGTACTGTACAATATCACGATCCAGTAAACAATTTACTTGTGTCTGTTCTTCTGTCTCATAGCTATCAGATCAGTTTCAAGGTAGATGTGTGTCATCCTTGCTAACTGAATCTTTTCTTGATCTTGAGCAGATTATCAAATATAATTACTCTTGTAATTATACTGCTAGCAGATAATCTTACTCTATCAAGGGGCCCAGTGATGCTATAGCTCGTATAGAGATACGAGGGACAAATAGTATTCTTGGTAAACTATCACTTCCTCAGCTAAGCTATACATATGGAAAAGCTACCGTTATGACTGCTTTTTACGGACAGCGGTGGATAACAATCACACATACATATTTCTCAGTGGGAACGATAAATACCTCATACTGTAGAACGTGACACTGAATGAAAACATAAATGACACGAACACAATTCTATTTAATGTTTCATTCGGGGTCTGTCAAATACCATGTTTCTAAAACATGTATCTGTGTGATTAAAATGACATCTCGTGTCAGGTGGTTTGTAAAACTTAACCATCTTTTAATCCACATACTAACCTTATCGCGGTAATTAGTGTTCCTGCTAATTACCTTGGTCAGTGACCTTTTAAGAGTATATATCATCTATATTATGGAGTTTCACAATTTCAGTCATGAACTCGAAATGATTCATAAATTCAATAATACTCAAGGCAACAAAATGCTATATAAATAAACATTCAATTCATGAACAAAACTTTATGATAATTTATCGTATTATTGACTTCTAGATTATTACAAACTAACACATCTCACCCGTGATATACCCATCCACGTTCTTCCCTACCAGAGCTCTCTTAACCCGATGCGACCAGCTCAAATACGAGGCTGGCCCATCCAGTTTTATGTCCACAGACTGAAGCTCCAACTTCTGCGACTTCGGCTTGCTTTCCACAGGAGCTTGGCTCGCGGCCAATGCTCGCACCATGATAGCAAGCTCATCGGGAGTCAGCTTCGCGCAAGCCTTCGCGAACGGGTTCTCGATCTCCCCTTCTGACATTGATCCGACTTAGATCTACGCCTCACGTATTATTCTAAGTCCGAATCACCTCTACAAAATCGAGTTCTTGACACTTCTTGACCCGATTTAGATCAACATCCACATCATCTCCCCCTCTCGTCTTCTCTTTCTTGACCCGATCCCGATTTAGCACATCAAGAATCGAGCGAAAAACCGATCAAACCCAAGCAAAATTCCCATTATCTCGGGTATCGTGGGATGTAGGCCTCCCACGCCGGCCAAACAGCACAAAAACTACCTTTTAGGGACTGATCGGCTTAGAAGAGAAGAATCAGCCAAAAATCAGCCAAAAAATCAGCAAAAAACAGAAAAGAAAGAGAGAGAGAAGGTGGCTGGTGGTGATCGGAGGTCAAGGGAGGGCCTAGGCGGAGCTGGGCTCGGCCAGGGAGAGAAGGCGGAGCAAGAGGGAGAGAGCTGCACCGATCAGCAAAAGGGAGACAGATCTGGACAGATCTGGTCCAAGGCGACAGCCAGGTCAGAGCCGGCTGAGGCAGATCTGGTCCGATCCGACCCGATCAGACCCGATGGCTGCACTGCCTAGGCGGCGGCGACCTGATCTAGGCCGGCGGCGGCGGTCGGAGACGCAGGGAAACGGCAGTACTGGTGGTACAGTGGGCGAGCGGCTACTGGTGGGCGAGCGGTTACTGTAGTGCTACAGTAAATTCGGAAAAAAAGGAGAAAAATAGAAAAAGAGGCTAAACCTAGCTCTGATACCAAAAAGATTAATTGAGAAAATGAATTGTGTTTATTCCTGTGTTCCTTTGAGCCTATATAGGCGGTACATTTTGCATACACAACCCTACAACTTCTATAATACCTTTCTTGCCTATATAACCCTACAACTCTCATAATACGATAAACATACATAAATAAACATACATAATTCTCAACAGTTTCAATACTTCATACCTTTTGTATCTCATCATATCTCATATTTTATATTTTCGTTTTCAAAGTTCAAACTATTGATCCGAACTGTCCAACATAATATTTAGGGTAAGGCTACGGTGCTATGGGTTGCATAGAGGGCTACGGTGTTACGGCTCAATATTTGAGTTTTTAAAATCCTAACGGTAGATCCGAACCGTTCATCTTGTTCTTCATATTAATATGTGTTTGGAGACCAAATTTTACATTTTTTGAAATTTTTTTTACTATTTTTTTAAATAGGTAAAAAATCAAATATCTGAATGGTGCATAATTTTTTAGATCAAGTGATTGGCTTACACCATGATATGAATAGTCAGGGAGACAATATGTTTTATATCCCACTGAAATTTTTTCTTTCATTTTTATCTAGTAATTGCCCTGTTCGGCCGTATTAATATGTGTTTGATTGCCTTACACCATGATATGAATAGTTTTCTTTCTTAAATATTTCATACGGAAACTTTTATTGGCATGATTGTCATTGCAAATCCATACTCTCATAAAAAATGACACATGGTTTAGGCGGACTGCAATGGATAGTTTTTTTTATTGTTAAAATTAAATTGGATTTTGTGTTCACTCCTAGGAGTTGAGTTGTTTTCCTTGCTTTAATTTGACACTTTTAAGTGTGAACCTTGATCAAGATTTGAATCATATAAAATTCATAATTATGACTATTTACATATCATAGTTTACATCAAAGATTTAAATAGTGTTTATCGCGTCATAGTGGAACAGTTAAAAAAATGACACTATATTCATATTGCGTTGTTATAGCACCAATTACGCCATAGTTTTTATGGTCCAAAAACACTATAGCGCACTATTTAAAATCTTAATTCGCACTGAAAGACTTCATCCAGTTAATGATGACCATAATATCATTTACCTTATTATTAAGTGCCTGTTAATTATTACATTGTTTTTAATTCCATTATTTATTAATTGATAAGGTTTTATTGATAAAAATGTAAAAAATTATAACATTTTTATTCCAGCATATTTCTAAAATAATGATTTTATAGTTACATATGCTGTATATTCGTTAGAGAGACACTCTGTTTGATTTCCCACTGAAATTTTTTCTTTCATTTTTATCTATTTTTGTAGGGCCCTCTTTACAGCTTATTTATTCCTCTAATTCCTAACTATCATTAGCAAAAAATCACCTAGAATTCACCTAAGCAATTGTCATTTAGATTCAAATTTGAGTCAAATAGGCATTTATGCTATTAATGAAGAGAAAAGGTTTCTGTCCACTGGGTTTTGTCCACCATCTGTCCACAACCTTATCCAACTTCCATTCTAACTGTCGGTCCCCAACTTTCTTCTAACGAGCTCTCTTTCCGATCTCTCTTTCTCTCTTCTTTCTCTCTTTCTCATCTCTCTTTCTCTCTTTCTGATCTCTCTCTCTTCTCTCTTTCTCTCTTCTTTCTCTCTTTCTGATTTCTCTTTCTCTCTTCTCTCTTTCTCTCTTTCTGATTTCTCTTTCTCTCTTCTCTCTTTCTCTCTTCTTTCTCTCTTTCTCATCTCTTTCTCTCTCCTTTCTCTCTTTCTGATCTCTCTTTCTCTCTTCTTTCTCTCTTTCTCATCTCTCTTTCTCTCTTCTTTCTCTCTTTCTCTCTTCTCTCTTTCTCTCTTCTTTCAATTGAATATCTCTTTCTCTCTTCTTTCTCTCTTTCCGATCTCTCATTCCCCTTATTCGATCCAGATCTACACGACACCGCCTATGACAAGATGAAGAAGGCGCTGGTGTTGAAGTCCATTAGCGACAAAGGAAGGGATGGGAATAAGACTTCCATCAATAAAGCGGCTACCAGTATCATTGGGAGCACATAGATATCCACATATTCAAGGTTACACTTATTCTTATAATTTTCTGTAGATTTATGATATTTTGACAAATTTCTTTCTGAAATATTACGATTTTGTGATTTTCCAGTTTAGATTTGCGATTTTGATATTTTAAAAATGTGAAGTACATTTTTTGTAGGATTTGTTATTTAAGTTACAGCATTGAATGATGAATTTTACAGTATTGGTGCATATTGAAAGTTTCTGGATGTTTGAAAATTTGAATAACATTTTTTATAAGATTTGTTATTTAAGTTACAGCATTGAATGATGAATTTTACAGTATTGGTGCATATTGAAAGTTTCTGGATGTTTGAAAATTTGAATGACATTTTTTATAAGATTTGTTATTTAAGTTACAGCATTGAATGATGAATTTTACAAGATTGGTGCAAGTGAAATGACACTTTTTCTTTATGTTTTAAAAATTGTTATTATATTATTTTAAGCAATGTCCTAACAGCAAGGTCCTAACACTGATCCTTTTCAAGCAAGGTCCTAACAGCGCCAAACGGGTGGCAGCGACGGAGTACGAGCATACGACAGGTGGGGGCAGAGACTGGATTTGCTCTTGCTACTGGTACTAATACTTACAAGAGGGAAGTTAGGGCTGAAACTGGAGGGTTGCTTTTTGGGGCAAGAAAGGAGGTAGAATTGATCTACACGGCTTTGATTTTGCCGTTAAAGATCAAATCGCGGTCTGAATCCGAATCCGGATTTGATCTACACGTCCTTTGATAGATTTATATATGTCTCAAGGTAATTAAATGCAGTTCTTTTCTCTTTTGATCAAACCGATTTTGAATTTTGATTTTCCTAATTAATGCATAGGTGACAAACGAAGAGGAACAGCAGCCTCAATCATTGATTTCCCTTCATCAATTTGTTGTTTGTTTTACCTTTGCTCTTCACGAATTTTTGAGTTCAATGGGATTGGAGATCTATTTTTAATCGTGTCTGGTAAATTTACTACAAATTTCGAAAGATTTTCAAGTTTGATTACATTGCACAATCGTCTCTGGTAATTTTCAAGTAGTAGCAGCTCAATTGTCTATGGTAATTTTACATGATACATGGAGTAATTTGATACATGAAGTAATTTTACTTTACTGGATATATGAAGTAATTTTATAGGATACGTGAAGTAAATTTACAGGATACATGAAGTAATTTGATATATTAAGTAATTTTACTAGATATATGAAGTAATTTTACTAGATATATGAAGTAATTTTGCAGGATACATTAAGTAATTTGATATATGAAGTAATTTTACTGGATATATAAGTAATTTTACAGGATATATGAATCAATTTTACCTTACTGGATACATGAAGTAATTTTACAGTATACAGGAAGTAATTTGATATATGAAGTAATTTTACTGGATATATGAAGTAATTTTACTTTACTTGATACATCATTGATTTTGATTTGAATGTTTTTGATATTTTGTTTTGTAGTTGGTTGAAATGGTTCTGAGTGTCATGCAATTTGAGACACCTGTCAAGGATAAATGGTTCTTCATTAATCCTTATTTGTCTGTAAGTATCTTTTTATTTTTGCTGTTGAAATACTTGAGTACTCTTTAATGCGTTTTATTTTGTATGATACAGGTTTGTATGCATGATTACACTGCATATGCTTTTCAGTTAGGTAAATAACTTGTAAGATTATTTTGTAATTCTTATTTGTTATAAATCAAATTTGTTTCATTGTTTATTTTATTATTATGCAGAATGACATCTCAAAAGAACGTGTTGTTCTTGTGATGAGGCTTCTTATTCATCCGAACAATGAACACATGAGGTTTTTAATGTAAAAGTTATTTGTCCATAGTTTTTTTTGTTGCTATTATGCTATTTTGAATGTTGCAGTGAATATTTTTATCTTGTGTTGAACAGATGTTGTTTGTGGTGAACAGATTTTGTGTGATGATGGATGTATGTATAGATTTAGCAATTTTATAGTATACATGGTATTATTTTATGATTTATATTTTGCAATTTTACAGTATACATGATTGTTTGCAGGTTGTAGTTTAAACTGAAATGTAGCATTTTTTACATTTTTTACATTTTACAGTATAGACAATTCAATTGAAAATTTACAGTGTTATTTGAAAATTTTACAGTATACAAGATTCAATTTTACAATATACAAGATTCGATTGTAAATTTTACTATGTAGAAGATTCAATTTTACAGTATACAAGATTCAATTGAAAATTTTACTGTATACAAGATTCAATTTTACAGTATACAAGATTCAATTTTACAGTATACAAAATTCAATTTTACAGTATACAAGATTCAACCCAGTGCAGACGCTAATAACTCTAACTGCCAATAACCGCTAATAACTAACTCTAACTGCCAATAACTTCCTATAACTGCAATTTTCGAAAGTACAGTTTGAAAGTACATTTATTTTGTCATATTGTGCAAGTTGGAATCTTTTTCTAACTATCATGGGACCACTTCAAATAGTTGTTCGATGTTTTGTGATTAACTGATATTTTTTATGTGATATATTGTATAATTATACAACATGTAGAAGTAATTTTACAGTATTCGCGCAAGTCAAAGCTGTGGACAAATGGTGGACAAAAGGCTGTGGACAATTAGACGCTTCCATTAATGAAAGGGTAAGATGAGTATTTTATAAATTTAGAATGTGTTTTAATATAAAAGACAATAAAATGGACAAATTTGTGAGTTTTTGAAGTTTAGAGGGGGAAATATGTAATTTCAAAATTTAGAAGGGGAAATATGTAATTTTGAAGTTTTTGAGGAGTATACATGAAATTTCCCCAAAAAGAAAAGAAAAGAGGAAGTGTGTGAACAGTAGGTTTTGTGTCTAATAATTAGGGACTTGAATTTGTAAATTAATTTATTTCATCTAATAAAACTGAATTTCGGTCTGAGCATCTAACAAAAATTAAGAACTTAAACATATAACAGTAAAACTATTCAAAGGAATTTGTTGGCATATTTTTTTGCCAACCATAAAAAAAAAAAAAAAAAAACTATTCAAAGGATTGCACGGGGGGGGGGGGGGGGGGGGGGGGGGGGGGGGGGGGGGGTCAATGAGCATCTAACCAAATTCGGAAGCAATCCGATCAATATCAAAATCGCACATACTTGATACGTTAAAGTTGTATGCATGAATCTTAATGTTGAGTGAACACTCCAATCAAACATCAGCCAGAATTTGATACGATATGCATCAGACTATCCCACTTCATAAACTTGTAGCAAGACATTTTTTTTATGTTCAAATTCTATCATTTCCATCTTTGATCAATTCACCCTAAAATGTCGAAGTAATAGTTGTTGATAGTTTTTATATTATATATTTTTTAGTTTAGTATGCTTGATGGCACTAAGAAGTGTATTAATAAGAAAATAATTATTTACAAAATTCTAACTTTCCTACCTCCTCTATTGAATGCATTTACTGCTATAATTACATCGCCATTAGTTTTTATATTTTCTTTAATTGTACTAAATTTATTTGCTTAGCGATCCACCACCAAAAAAAAAAAAAAAATGAATTTCCTCTTTACATTTCATTTTTAGTTCATCAGCAATGTTTCTTTTTGGCTAAAGTCTTAATCATTCCCTTCAAAATCTTTAAAAACCAAAAGAGGTTCATCAATGCCAACACTGAAGGTACTGTTACCATAGAATAGAGCCCGAAAGGAAAATTGTTCTTCACCTGAAAATATAACCAAGAGATTTGTGAGAAATAGAAAATTTTGCTCGGTCATTACAAATCCTTCTGAATTCTCATAATTATTTTTGTGGGGAAACATTGTTATATGTTCTACGAGTATTTCTACTGTACATCCATTTTTTATGGTATTTCCAATTCTTATGATACATATATTTGAAAAATATTATTAAAATTATGAAAAATAAAATTATAGGCGTGCCCAAAATTATTTAGACAGGCTTGTATTAAATTTGAGTCAATTTAGAATTGGAATGGTCATTTATTATAAACCAACTAAAATTCTATTGTTAAAAATTTGAAATTATTAGATGAAAGGCTATTTTTTTAAAATCAATTCAAACTTGAAACATTCTCTATCTAAATAATTGAGAACACATTTACAATTTCATTTTTTAATGTGAATAATATTTTTCAGAAATATGTATCATAAGAGTTTGATGTACGCTAGAATTACTAATATTCTATTTCATGATTTTAAAATGAAATCATTGTAATTAATACAATTTTCACAAAAAGAAATTACAATGTTATATAGTTTGATTGTAACAAAGAAAAGTTAGCATACCTCATCAAGATGATAACATAAATGTATAAAGAAATATACAAAGAGAAGAATCCTTGCAACCTGAAATGAAAAACATTTACCGACATGATTAGGGTACTAATTTTAATTGTAATGAAAAGAAAGATTCAAATCTCAGGACTTTTTAGAAAAGAAAACCTTTGCAATTTTTGTTATTCAAAAAGCTTATCAAATATAAATAGTGATCCCTTACCAGCCATACAGAAAACATGGCCAAACCATTATACAAGTAAAGGGTTGAGCTTTTCTTCCCAGCAAGTTCCAAGTACCTCAAAAGAAAGAAAAGATGAAAAGAAAATAATTAAGATTTTGAAGTGTAGTGTCAGTTCTAAAATGAAAAAAATTTGCCTCTTCTGAATTGGACAGAATATGCAAAAATAAAAAGAGAGAATTTTATTCTCTCGCCACTTATCAATATTTAAGAATTTTCTTTTATTTTCTCAAAATTCGGGTTGAGATAAAAGTTTCTTCGAATAATAATACTCGGGCTGATTTTAAATTGATCTTACAAGGGCTGATATTAAAAAGTGCTAACATAAGAGAAGATTTTGAACTTTGAATTGCTATCTTTATTTTTTGATATAATGCCAGGCCTTTGCAGATGATACTGGTACTACTACTAGTCTGCAAACTCAACCTGAGAACAAGTGGTTATTGTGTGTATTATAAAGTTTCTGGAGAGATATTCTCAGACAGTAATTTCAATGGTGCATTTTATTCTCTTTACTTGCACAATGATTCAATGAGAGATCTATTTGCAATTTTTAAGTAATGAAGAGCCCTTCCTTTTTCATACAATAGTTGATCAAACAGGGGGCAATTTCGTCATATGGAGAATTGGTTGGCCTTATTGTTTGTTCACATGCCAACAATTATATTTTCTAAAGTCTTGAGGGTTATTTTAGTAATTCTCTACTGTTGCAGACTTGCAATGATAATTAAAAATGGTCATATTGGAAGAACAAATGCAATTTGTTACTAGATTCTGCTGAGATTTTTTATTTTTGAGAACTTTCTCCGTTTATCAAGGCTCTCGAATCCAACTTGGTTTTCAGTATCTTCCGGCTTATTAACTTCATTTTCTTCAAGGGTTTTTTGGTAATTTCCAGGAGCTAAGCTTCACACCTTCACACCTTCACTCAGATGTCGATTTCAGATTTGACAAAGATGTCTTTTTATTATTTTTTTAGTAGAAGAAAATTTCTGCTGGTTACTGATCTGTTGGTTCTGGTACCAGTCCTGGTATCAAGCATCCATTTTCTTTTCGCAGTGCTCCTTTGAAACAGATCATCAGTTGTCAGAAGATCGGAACGGCCACATCCAACGTGTATTGATAACCAATTGAATCTACATTGTGTATGTGGCTTGAAACTTATATTTTTTCTCTCGTTAGTACTGTTTCAGGATTTGTACATGGAGTACTTGAAGTCAAGTGAAAATATTTCTGATGCTATAATTGTTTATATTCCTAGGCAATTGGCTAACCATACAAGTATCATGGTTTCTTGTCCACTCTTACTTTGATCTGTCAATGTTTTGCGTAAGAATGTGTATGATGAATTGTTTTCTGGTTCAACTTAAACTGGTGCCTTTTTGAGCTGAACTAACTAGGGTTAAATAAATAAATTAGTTGTCATTAACACATACCATCTGAGGTTAACAAAGGGTGTAGTTGCCTCTGTAAGAAGTAGAGTATGTACATACACATGTCCTTTCCCACTTGTTAAAGTTAGAGAAATTGAAAAAATTGCGAGCAAATGATGCAACACCTGCAAAAATTTAGAAAAATGAGATAAAAAGAAAAAAAAAATATGAACTGAAATTCTCTGTATAAGGTAACAGCATTTAAAGTGCTTACATATTCCATGCCACCTAATGATGGAAAAAACCAGATTATCATGGCAAAATCTGTGATGAAATAACCAAGCGAAACCTGGACATTGCAAATTAGAGATAGTTAATTTAAAAATAAATGATCACACTGATTATCATACCAGTTAGAGAAATTGACTGGTTTGCTTATTTAAAACATACTGGTACATATATGTACCAGGCCATTAAAATAGCAATAACAGCAAACCATACATAATGAGAAAATTATAAATATACCCCTTGTAAGCTGACAGAGAGCTGAGATTTCCTTTCTAATAGTATTATTGGATTATGAGGGTCTTCTTTGAAAATATCCGAAAGAAATACCAGATGAAAGGAAACTATTGTAACCATCAATGAATGAAATGTCGAGAAACCCCTTCATTTTAAAAAAGTAAAAAATACAAGTCATTTGTGAAAATATTGCCATCAGTAATAACAAATATAGGAAAAAAAGGAGAAAAAATTGACATATATTTCCTACATACCGGTTGTTCCACTCAACTCTGTCATTATTTCTTAGACCATCGTACCCCTTGTATAGTTGCGAGCTAACTTTACCAGTGATGTCATATACCTTCAGAGATGAAGGAAAGCCATATGAGAAAGAGCACAGAGACATAATCACCCATATTATAAAAAGTAGCGGTATACAAAAATAAAAAGATTATCTATTCAATTTATCTCAAGAGGTCCTCACAGCTTTGATAACATATTTGATTTTGGTTTCTGATACTAAAACAAATACTTACAGCTTTACTCATAAGTATCCCTGATACTACTGAAACTGGCAACAAAAATTGGTCTGTAGGACCAAAATCCTGATCCATGGATCCTAAAATTTGGGAAATCTGATAATTCTAACCAAACAATCTCTGATCAGATGTCAAACCAATTTAAACCCCAAGGTGCTGATAACGAATCTATCTTCCAATTTGAGAAAAGTAATAGAATATAATATGTAAGACAAAGAAACTAAAGAAAGGTCAGAAACTGAAACAGAGACAGATAGCATTGCCCCAGGTATACCCAATTTTCTTTTGTAAAGAAACAAATACAATGTTTCAAGTCAATATTGTACATATTTAAAAGTCAAAATAATAATATTTTTATTAGAATATTAAGGCAAACAAAGGTAACTTTCTTGACAGAGGCCTAAAATTGAAAACCAAAAGAAAAAGAAGACTAAACAAACACCAGACCAGCGGACCCAAAATCGCATTAAACAAAGATACATAGAATTCGCTGATTTTTAAAATACATGACTTGAACAGTTCAGTTCAAATAATTAAATGCACCCTTACTATTTTTGAGTTGACATAGAATTTGGAAAACCTTGAAGACAAAACACGGCAAGCTGCGAAGAGAGATGATACAAGCAAAAATTATTAGAACTGGTGCACAGTGAATCTGGTGCAGCCAAGACAGTTCGGAACCAAAGCCCCCTAATTTTGAGTTGCCGTGTTAAAAGGTTTCTCAAGGTCAATGTGAAAAGCAGGGGAAAGCAACGTAGTTTGTCACACACAGAGAGAAAACACAGCCGTCGGATTTGAATACTGGTTGATTATAGGCCGGGTCTTTGGAAGTTTTGACCTGTTTTAAATGGTAACTGAAATAATTATTTAATTGATTGATTTAAATTTTCATTGAATGTTTTCTCATGTTTACAATCAATGTACAGTGGCTAGTTATTTAATTACATGGACAATTTAGTCGTTGATAAAAGAGATTGAAATGGAGATAAAAGATAACGGTACAATTCTATTTTGGTTGGTATCGGAAGGAGAAGAAAGCCGAGATTTTTATATTTACTCAAAAAACAATATTTTTTATTAAAAATAACCACAATTTGACAAAAATTTTAAAAATACCCAACCCGCGGAAAAAATCCGTGGGCCGGGATTTTTTATTCCGCCCTGTGGAAAAAATCCGCGGCCCGGGAATTTTAATAATTTTTTTTTTTTGGAGATTATGTTTTTTATCTCAACTTTGCACCTTTGGTTAACATAGAAAACCATCTTAAAAAATCATGAAAATTGACCGACATGCAGTCTTGACATCGTAAAACAAGACTGTGAAGTTTCACACAAAATCTCAAAACAGATCACGAGATATCATCTCTCAAAAATTGCCCAAACTGCTGAAGGAGTGCTTCTGAGCCCAACTTTGCACCTCTGGTTAACATACCAAAGCATTTTCCAAAATCATGAAATTTACCGACATATAGTATTAACATCGTAGAACAAGTTTGTGAAGTTTTATTTAAAATCTCTGAATAGATCGTGAGATATCATATCTCAAAAATTGCCCGAACTGCTGAAGGAGTGCTTCTGAGCCCAACTTTGCACCTCTGGTTAACATAGCAAAGCATCTTCAAAAATCATGAAAATTGACCGACATGTAGTCTTAACATCGTAGAACATGACTGTGAAGTTTCACAAAAAATCTCAAAACAGATCGCGAGATATCATATCTCAAAAAATGCCAGAACTGCTAAAGGAGTGCTTCTGAGCCCAACTTTGCACCTTTAGTTAACATAGCAAAGCATCTTCAAAAATCATGAAAATTAACCGACATACAGTTTTAACATCGTAGAACATGACTATGAAGTTTCACAAAAAATCTCAAAACAGATCGCGAGATATCATATCTCAAAAATTGCCCGAACTGCTGAAAGAGTGCTTCTGAGCCCAACTTTGCACCTCTGGTTAACATAGCAAAGCATCTTCAAAAATCATGAAAATTGACCGACATGCAGTCTTGACATCGTAGAACAAGACTGCATGTCGGTCAATTTTCATGATTTTTGAAGATGCTTTGCTATGTTAACCAGAGGTGCAAAGTTGGGCTCAGAAGCACTCCTTCAGCAGTTCGGACAATTTTTGAAATATGATATCTCGCGATCTGTTTTGAGATTTTTTGTGAAACTTCATAGTCATGTTCTACGATGTTAAAACTGTATGTTGGTTAATTTTCATGATTTTTGAAGATGCTTTGCTATGTTAACTAAAGGTGCAAAGTTGGGCTCAGAAACACTCCTTTAGCAGTTCTGGCAATTTTTGAGATATGATATCTCGCGATCTGTTTTGAGATTTTTTGTGAAACTTCACAGTCATGTTCTACGATGTTAAGACTGCATGTCGGTCAATTTTCATGATTTTTGAAGATGGTTTGCTATGTTAACCAGAGGTGCAAAGTTGGGCTCAGAAGCACTCCTTTAGCAGTTCTGGCATTTTTTGAGATATGATATCTCGTGATCTGTTTTGAGATTTTTTGTGAAACTTCACAGTCATGTTCTACGATGTTAAGACTGCATGTCGGTCAATTTTCATGATTTTTTAAGATGCTTTGATATGTTAACCAGAGGTTCAAAGTTGGGTTCAGAAGCACTCTTTCAGCAGTTCGGGCAATTTTTGAGAGATGATATCTTGTGATCTGTTTTGAGATTTTGTGTGAAACTTCAGAGTCTTGTTTTACGATGTCAAGACTGCATGTCGGTCAATTTTCATGACTTTTGAAGATAGTTTGCTATGTTAACCAGGTGTGCAAAGTTGAGCTCAAAAACATAATCTCCAAAAAAAAAAAATTATTAAAATTTCCGGGCCGCGGATTTTTTCACGGGGCGGAATAAAAAATCCCGGGCCGTGGATTTTTTCCACGGGTTGGGTATTTTTAAAATTTTTGCCAAATCGTGGTTATTTTTAATAAAAAATATTGTTTTTTGGGTAAATATAAAAATCTCGGAGAAGAAAGAAAGCAGGGTATAATAATGTAAAAATCCCATATGCTGAAATGCTAAGTATACCAAAGAAGTGCGTCTCCCACTACATCTCATTTGCTATGTATCTCCAATATTAACATCAGTTGGATGTTTTTTGCAATTGTATGGTTTATCCTTTTGTACTCACAGCTCATATCTGTATTTTTTTTTTTTTGTAAATCTAAACACAGAATGGTATGTGTGTGATATCAATTACCTTGGTGAATACGAGCAAACTTAAATGTGAACAAAATACCAAGATAAAAAAATGCTTTTGATTAATAGATAAGTGCCGAATTTTTAGGTGAGCCAGTTATATATAACTGAAATATGGACTAGTCTTCCAAAAAAAGAGAGTGAGAAAAATGTTTTACTCATTGGAATTTTTTTTCTTGTGCATCCTACAGAACCTCAGAATATTCCTACATCAAATAAATTATCATAATAAAATAAAATAAAATAAAATGTTAGTGTGATTTGTATTTCTTGTAATACGTACAAAGTCTGAGATTCTCCTCCACAAAAATGAAATATAAAAAAAGGAACATGTTTTTGGGTAGTTTAAAAAAATGTAAATCATATTCATATGCCATCAGTTCAGCTATGACATTTCTGCTCAATAAAATGCCAGCCCCTTGAAATAGTAAATACTTGCACAGACCAAGGATATATAGTTAACGGTTTTAGCTTTTTTTGGCATGTAATTGTTTATGTTTTAAAAAGAATTATTGAATAACTCTACTACTAATACTTCCATCTTTTATTATTTAATTTCAAAATTAGACACACACGTACGTTATAATTAGTAAATTTGGATTTTAACCAGTTTTTATATAAGTCCCCGTAACTTTGAAAATGACATTATTTTTATCTCTTGCCCTTCTCATCTTCTCAGGTTCCCTAACATTTTTCATTAGTATCCTAAATTTACGGAGTTTGACTGTCTATACAAGTTTAGCAAAAGATAGAATGGTGAAAACTTTGGTGGAAATCACCAAGAGAAAGGGGAAAAAGCAAAAAGGAAATATCTGCAAGAAGGAGATAGAGCTATCACCACCTCTTTCCATGTAATCAATCTTGAATTTTCAAAAGACAGATGAAAATTTCTACAATGATGCATCTAAGTAAGAACGAGAAGTTGTCGACGAACATGGTGAAAAATGTGGCACATGTAACTTTTAACAATAATTCAGGGGTGATATGCTACTCACCAATGCTGATCACAACAAACGGTATTTGGAAAGGAATCAACCCATTGGATTACTCTCTCCCTCTATTCATCCTACAAATGACGATTATTGTCGTGATGACGCGTATCCTCGTTGTCCTCCTCAAGCCTTTCCGCCAACCCCGTGTTATTGCCGAGATCATGGTATTTTATTGTAATTTTCCTCCAATTTTGTTGTTTCTGCTTAAGGTTTCATCTTCCTGAAAATCATTTTTTTGTTATACTTAGGGGAGGAGTGAGGGGAGAAGTATTTAATCTTCTTTTTACATTTCTATTTTTTTACTTTTTTTTCTTGTTTTCATTATAATGAAAAAAACTTTGGTCTAAATAAGATTAAGAATGGAGTTTTATGTTTGAAGTCAAGCGTATTTTGTTGAGATATTATTTCAGCTATTATTTTTTAAGATAAAAATTACTTTTACTTCTGATTATCTACATGAGATTTTTCAATTGAATTTCAAACTTGCAGCCTTTCATGTAGAGAACATTGTCTTGGCCATTAAATAAAAGGCTTATTCTTATTACTTCAGCTATTGTTGCAATCTGATTTATTATTTTCTATCAAATTGTCACAAGAGGATTTAGGTGTTATCATTTTAAAATGAGAAAATGTTATGTAATATATATTATGTAGTTTTTGCTATTCAAATTCCACCTTTCAAAGTTTTTTTTTTCTTTTTAATTTATATAAGAGGCTAACTAAATTGCACTAAAAAACCTTACGGTATAATTCTGGGCCAAAATAGCATTCATATAACATATTAACATGCAATCCTTTAAATACTAGTTACAGCACAGTTTAAACAAATATGTCAATCATGTTTCCATTAGACTCCGATTCTGATACAGCTAAATCAAACTCATCCAACTTCATCACAAAAACATAATAGACACTATACTGGCAAGAGACCCCGAATGGTACAATTTTGAACCGTATAGTTTCAATTAAATACCTCCGACTTACGTGCTAACTAATGATGACAAGCCTCTTTAGGCCGGCGTGGTCCTTGGGCCATCCATCTTTGGCCGCTTCAAGAAGTTCGGTGAAATGGTGTTCCCGCAACAAAGTTTCCTCATGCTCGAGACCGTGGCCCACCTTGGCCTTCTCTATTTCCTTTTCCTAGTTGGAGTTGAAATGGACGTTGCTGTGATTCGCCGTTCAGGGAAAAAAGCATTAGTGATTGCAGCAGCTGGGATGGCGCTGCCATTTTGCATTGGCACAGCTACCTCATTTGTGTTCAGACATCAAATCTCACAGAACATACACCAAGCTGCCTTCCTACTTTTCCTTGGTGTTGCACTCTCAGTTACCGCTTTCCCTGTACTGGCACGTATTCTTGCAGAGATCAAGTTGCTAAATTCAGATTTGGGTCGCATTGCCATGTCGGCTGCTATAATCAATGACATGTGTGCATGGGTCTTACTTGCACTTGCCATTGCAATTGCCGAGGTGAAAGGAAATGCATTCTCCTCCCTTTACGTAAGTTATGTTTTTCAACCAAAAATTCTTTAATTCAACAAATTAAGTGATTATTAACTGTTGTTGACACCTCAAGGTTTTGTAATTAATTAATGGTGATACAAATACAAATGACACAATTATAGGTTGTTTTTATATTGTTGTTTCTCGTTATAGGTTCTCTTTTCAGGACTTGGTTTTGTGTTAGTGTGTTTCTTTGTGGTACGACCTATCATGTGGTGGCTCATGCGACGCACTCCTGAGGGAGAAAACATCAGTGATGGACATATCTGTCTAATCCTAGCTGGTGTCATGTTCGCCGGAGTCGTGACCGATGCTATTGGCATTCACTCAGTTTTTGGTGCATTCGTCTATGGCCTAGTCATCCCGAATGGACCTGTTAGTGTAATACTAATAGAAAAATTAGAGGATTTTGTTACTATATTATTACTGCCGCTGTTCTTTGCAATTAGTGGGCTCAGGACGGATGTGACAAAATTGAGGGATCCGATCACGGTTGGTCTGCTGGTACTTGTATTTGTGCTTGCAAGTATTGGGAAGATTGTGGGTACTATATTGATAGCTGCCCTTTATAATACTCCATTTAATGAGGGACTCGCGCTTGGTTTTCTCATGAACACTCGGGGGCTTGTAGAGATGATTGTGCTCAACATCGGTCGTGACAAGCAGGTAAATCAATTTTATCTTTTACTTAGTTTGACACATAAACCGATCAAATTGTATGCACTTTGATAATTAAGACAAAAATATGCTACTTCTTAAATAGGTCCTAGACGACCAGTCCTTTGCAACCATGGTACTGGTCTCTGTGTTAATGACAGCTTTAGTGACACCTGTTGTGACGGGGATGAATCGTGGGACCCGGCGTATGATTGGATACAAGCGACGCAATCTTCAACTTTCCAATCCGGATAGCGAGCTCCGAATGTTGGCATGTGTTCACACACCGCGCAATGTTCCCTCCATCATCTCTCTATTAGGCATTGCTAATCCAACTAAGCGCTCTCCTATATTCGTATATGCACTTCACCTAGTCGAACTAACTGGCCGTGCCTCCAACATGCTTATTCTACATAGTACTGCCAATTCTACTCCGCTCTCTTCTCGTACTCCTCACAAGAGCAACACCTCATCCTTCCCTCATATTTTCTCTGCCTTCGAGTCGTTTGAACAGCATGCCGGTGGTGTGTCGGTACAACCCCTAACAACTGTTTCGCCCTACTCAACCATGCATGAGGATGTATGTGTTTTAGCAGAAGACAAACATGTCTCTCTAATTGTAATTCCTTTCCACAAGCAACAAACAGTCGACGGAGGAATGGAGGCAATGAACTCATCAGTCAAGGATCTAAATGAAACCATACTCAGCACCGCACCGTGCTCAGTTGCAGTTTTTGTCGATCGCGGCCTTTCTTCATCAACTGTGCGTTTGGCAAGCTCTCGCCACGTAATGCTTCTATTCTTTGGTGGTCCAGATGACCGTGAGGCTCTAGCCTTTTCCATGCGCATGATTGAAAACCCATCCATATCTCTCACAATTCTTCGATTTCTACCATTAGAGGAACAACAAACTGCAGTCTCTTCATCATCAGCTGTGAACAATTATCCGCTGGCGAATACAAATTCTGCAGAAGGCTATCAACGCATGCTCGATGAAGAATGCCTTCATGAGTTTCGTGTCAGGTATTAAGAGATCTAACTTACTATATAGACAATTTGTAGTACTAAAATATAGACAGTCAATAGTAAATATATTTTGCTTACTATTTTATTTCTTATGTCAGGACTGTTGGACGTGATTGTGTTAACTATATCGAAAAATTTGTAAGCAATAGTGAGGAAGCAGTGAGTACAATACGCAAGATGGAGAGCCGCCACGAGCTTTTCATAGTCGGGAGAAGCTACAAAAATGCAAGCACTGAACTAACTACTGGGTTGAAAGAATGGATTGATTGTCCCGAGCTGGGACCTATAGGGGACATACTGGTTTCATCTGATTTCTCTATGGTGGTGTCAGTATTAGTGATACAACAGTATGTACCAGAAGGGGCCCAACCGGCACCGGTAACTGCCATGAGACAAGGAATGCAGAGCCCCATGAATAACCAGCCAGTGCAACAGTATCTAAACAATGCTAATGTGAGGATGTCAAATTTAACTTCTAGCCCTATTCAACCTTTCAATGTTGGCTGGAATTAATTGTAATAAGATATGTAGATTCTGATCTTATACAGTAGTGGGATCGATCTAACTTTGTAACTCTTTAATATTTGTTCTTTAGATAATTATGTCAATTAAGATTTTTTTTAGTTTAGATTGTTAATTCCACCTCTAATTCAGCTTCTAAATATGGTGCTGGTAATTCAGAGAAATGTTTTTCTTCCAACTTTAGATTTCGCAAAGTAAATTTTATTGTAAGAGTTTCTTTTGGCTCTAATAGAAACCTTAGGTGTGCTGTACAAAATTCAAATGGAATGGAACGGGAAGAGAGGGGATGAAAGAAGTAAGGGAGGGAGCTATCTTTTAAATTGGGGAGTATATATTAGAGGGGACTCTATTTAATTTTGTGTCTTGTTTCCCCTTTTCTCCCGTTCCCTTTTTTTGGCTCCTCCCTAAAAATTTAATTTATGGAACAAGTAAATAACCTTCGGATAATCTGATCACCCCTTCTCTCCCCTACCATCCTCTCCTCTCCCTCCTCTTATGGAGTACACTCTTAGCGCTCTCCCCACTTTTTTTTTCTTGCATGTGGGACTAGAAAGGTGGCAGGAAGTAGAAATTAGACACAAGGTGCATGTTTGCTCCTTGTTTTTTTAAGACTTGATTATATTGAAGAACCTTTTCTCACATAAAAAAGGAAGTTCAAAATCCAAAACTTTCTTGTCCACACAAGTCCTATGATTTAAATTCCAAATAAAATAATTTGTTAATTGATTAAGAAAATGAGTAATCCACTAATCCATATATATTCAATGGTTGCTACTTTTATAGTGATGTAGACGGAGATTTCGGTCCACTGGGACCTGACCGCGCCCCCCCCCCCCCCCCCCCCCCGAAGTGGGCGGTCTACCATTTTTATTTTTTAGATCTTAGTATTTTCATTTAAATAATTTTGTGGAGTTTTAGTTTTCTTATTTAGAGTGTATGCCAAAAAAAATAAGATATTTGATATATTGATGAATGATGTCGTAACTCTTTATAACTTTGACTTAATTTGTCAGTTGGATATCACAAGTCTAAAGATAACACTAATTAAGGACTTAACATTGATTCTTAATAATTTATTTTATTCAAATATACACAAGGAAATATGGTTAGATTGTCTCATTGATGTCAACTACATAAATATAACTATTATTTTTTTATTCCAAACAAGATGCTTTCGATGATTGTTGAATCATAAATATAACCATAATTCATGCTTTCGATGATTTTTGAATGATAAATATAACCATAATCATGAAAAACATCAACAAACAAGTTTAGAACAAGATTATGAAATATAAGAGGAGACGGTTTTGAATTTTGAAAAGAAAATAATTACTGTATAAATGACATATATTGAACAATCATAAATAATTTCAATGATCTTTGAATAATAAATAAAATTGTAATCCACTAAAAAAAGAAACAAACGCACACAATAAATAGTAAATGCATTTTAAAGTTATGGTTGTTGAGAGAGCATGGGTGCGCCATCGATGTTTTGACAGTAATAAAGTTATGGCCATTTAGAGATAATCGATGCACTTCTGCTGTCGTTAAGTTGGGCATAAAGCATCGGTCCATTATCAGTGTTTTTGCACGGAAGCATCGTTGTTTTTTAGAAAACCTTTAAACAGCAATAACTTTAGTTATTAAAGTCGAATTTGTGCGTATGAATACAATTCGAAAAGGGGGGAACGAGACGGATCCGCAAAACAAACCAATAGAGCTGCTGTTAATGAAGTAGACAAACAACTCAAGGAATGTGCCAAGAACAGTACCTGTGAACAAGTAAAGCATGTAAACCAATATGTACTGGCAAGCAAACAACATAAACAAAGCATTGAGTTTGATGTTTATCGTATTTCCTTGGGTAACTCTGATGCCCAACGTGATTTTGTTGTTGCGAATATGCGTCTTTGTCCCCGTCCTTCCTTTGAGGATATAATTCATCAGGCTTTGGCATTGACCAAAGATTCTGAACTAGTACTAATTGATTCTGACTTGGGGATTAGTTGTTGTGTTAAATGAATATTTTAAACTGGAATATTCGGGGTTTAAATGCATGTAGAAAGAGGAGCATTCTGGCTGATTTGATTACCCAAAATTCTGTTGATGTTGTTGCTATTCAAGAAACTAAAAAGGTAGACTTTAGTAAACGATTTTTGACATCGATTTCTACTAAACTTGATACTTGGTTTTGGCTCCCTTCTGTTGGCCGCTCAGGAGGCATATTATTCGGTTGTGACAGTGCCCTAATTTCTGTAGTTTCTGTAGTTCAAAACCAATTTTCTCTCAATGTAGTTATGAAAAATAGAACTGATAATGTAGAGTGGCTTTATACTATAGTTTATGGTCCGGTAGTGATTACTTTGAAAACAGCATTCTGGGCAGAACTCACACATATTAGATTAAATTGGACGGGATTATGGTTACTTAGTGGAGATTTTAATAATATTAGAACTAGAGATGAGAAATTAGGACATAATTTCAATGTCCGGTTAAGTAGGAAATTCAATGAATTTATCCATGATTCACATCTATTAGAGTACAAATTGCGCAATAGGCGCTTCACTTGGAGTAATGGCACTCAATCTGCCTTACTAGATAGATTTTTTGGCTCCCCTGCCTGGGATAATAGATATGCACTTTGTTCGGTTAGAGATTTATCGCAATTTGGCTCTGATCATTGTCCGTTACTCTTGCAAACCTCACCCAAAGTTCCTGCACCTAAAAAACCCTTGAGATTTGATCCCCTTTGGTTAGAGGATCCCGAATTTTGTAATCTCCTTATAAAATGGTGGAATACCTTCCCTTTACAGAATGAGATTGGATTGAGCTGGCACAGAAAAATCAAATTCCTTGTTCAAAAAATGGAAGGATGGAATAAAAACTTTGAAGGAGAAAAAAGAAAAAAGAAAAAACACTCCCTAGAACAATTACAACAGTTAGAACTTATAAAAGAGATAAGGGAACTCAATGATGAGGAATGCCAATAATGGCACCAGTGTCAACTCAATCTCAATCAACTCTATGATGAGGAAGAAAAATATTGGAAACATAGATCCAAACAAAAATGGTTGGAAGAAGGAGATTCCAACACTAACTATTTTCATAAAAGTGCCACTAATAGATCCAAAAAACAGTCTATCTTGCATATGGAAATTAATGGTCACATGACTGACCAATTACCTCTCATTGAAACTCACATAGTAGACTATTACCAAACCTTGTTGGGTGTACCTGAAATAAAAGGGGGGTCATTACATAGTGATTTTTGGGCTGATAATGAAAAAGTCACTTCCCTTGATAATAAACTTTTGATTGCCCCCTTCTCTGAAGAGGAAATAAAACACGCAGTTTTTTCCTCAGATAGATCAGGTGCTCCTGGTCCAGATGGACTCTCGTTTGGATTCTATCAACATTTTTGGGACACTGTTAAATCTGATATAAATAGGTTAGTGCAGGCTTTTGTAGATAATAAAATAGATTTAAGCTACCTCAATCAAGCTGTTGTTTGCCTATTACCAAAAGAGAAGGAAGTTACTAATATCAAGCAATATCGGCCTATTAGTCTTGTGAACTGTAGTCTGAAAATTATCTCTAAATTGCTTACTGTTAGACTAGAGCATGTGATGGATAGACTTATTGATCAAACTCAGGCCGCCTTTATACGTGGTAGATATATTTTGGATAATGTAGTGTTAAGCCATGAATTACTTCACTATTGTAAGACAAACAGAGAAGAAGGTGTAGTTATAAAGATTGATTTTGAGAAGGCATACGACAAGGTAAATTGGCAATTCCTAAAAGAAATGTTAATTACTAGAGGATTTGACCTTAAGTGGGTATCTTGGATCCTACAATTGCTCTATAGTAGTAATACTTGTATTAATATTAATGGTAAATTGTCTTCTTATTTTTCATGTCAACGGGGAGTCCGACAAGGTGACCCCCTTTCACCTTTTCTTTACTTGCTGGTTGGTGATGTACTATGTAAGTTGTTTAACAGAGGTAGAGACATTGGTCTTCTCCAGGGGCTTGGCCCCTGTTTAGCTAATGGGTATAGGGTTATTAACTGTCACTACGCCGACGACAGAATCTTATTTTTGAAAGCTACGTCTACCAATATTGAAACAGCCCTTTGGACTATGTACTGTTTTGAAGCCATGTCAGGTATAAAAATTAACTTTCAAAAAACAGAATTAATTCCTCTTAACATTTCTCTTACTAATGGGGCTATCCTTGCAGATATATTTGGCAGTAAAGTTTCTCACCTGCCACTAAAATATTTAGGGGTGCCTTTAAGTGATAAGAAACTCTCTACTGCTGACTGGAGTTGCATTATTGATAAGGTCACCAAAAAATTACAAGGTTGGGTGGGGAATTTGCTTTCTATTGGGGGTCGACTCACATTGGTAAACTCTGTCTTAACAGCTATTCCTTTATATATGCTTTCTCTTTACAAAATGCCGGTCAAAGTTCGGCAACAAATTGATCGTATTCGTCGCCGATTCTTATGGCAAGGTAATGCCGGCCCGCGTAAGAAATTTTCTTTGATTAATTGGGATTTAGTTTGCTATCCTAAAGAGTTTGGCGGTTTAGGTGTTAAAAATTTGCATCTCATGAATATAGCTTTACTTCTTAAATGGTGGTGGAAAATGATTCATCCCCACTATACTGGTTTATGGAAACAATTAATACAAGTTAAATATCATGTCTCTACCCCACTTGCAAAAATGTCACATTTTTTGAGAGAAGTTTGCAAATTACAGCATATTGGACAGCTGACCTGTACTTTTCAGGTTGGAGATGGCCAAACAATTCGATTTTGGCTTGATACTTGGCACTCTGCATGTTCTTTAGCGATCACTTATTCTCAACTATTTGAACTTTGCTCTAACAAATCTATTACTGTTAATCATGCTCTTACTTCTCAAGGAACTCTTGTTACTTTTAGGAGGTCCTTACATTGCATCCTCCTTTTAGAATGGTTTGAATTAACTACTCTCATGTCCTCCTATTCGTTGAGTGACACAGTTGATTGTCCTCAATGGAAATGGGATGCCAAACAACAATTTACCACTGCTTCTTTATATAACTTTCTTGCATTTCGAGGTGTAAATATTTCTTTTGCTAATATGTGGTGGTTGGTACCAATTCCCTTGAAAATACAAATTTTTATGTGGTTACTGTTTCAAAATAAAATTCTTACCAAAGAGGTCCTTACTAGAAGAAAATGGCAAGGCGATCCCACATGCCTCTTTTGTAACTGTGCAATAGAATCCACCTTGCACCTTTTTCTGAAATGTCCATATGTTGCACAAATTTGGTTCTGGATGGGCAAATTTCAAAACTTCTATGGGGATTGGACTTCTTTAGAACAAATCCTTCATTTAGCTCACACTCTAAACCCTAACCAAAAAGAAGCTATCTTGATGGTGCTTAGTGCCATATGTTGGTGTGTTTGTCGAACACGAAATGCTATATGTTTTGATAATACTCCTGTACCTACAATTAGAAATATGCTTTTACTTATATGCTCTTTGCTGGATTATTGGACAGGATACAAAAAACGAACTGTGAGGCCATTTACTGCTGAGTGGATGCCCGAAGACTTGGATATGGTGCCGCTACAATCCCTCTCCCCTGTGCTTGCTATTCTGCCACCTATGCCACATGTACCACTGGTACCCATTCTGATGAATGCCTGACTCACTTGGCTGTTATGCATTTTCCCTTTGTTTTTCTGAGCATGCTCTATTCTATGTAATAAATGGGATTTTCCTTATGTGAGTAACCCTCTGTTAATGTCTAAGGTTAGACGCACTTAGTTCCTAAACTTTGTTTGAGCTAGACTTTACTTTTTACTTGCAAATGGTTGTATGTTTTTGAATATTTGTATTTTGCATATTATTCTAATGGAAGGGCTTATGCCTATTTTTCCAAAATAAACAAAGCATTGAAAATTTGTGCATATAAACATGTGTTTACAAACACATTTTAAAGCATATAAACCTGTGTTTATAAACATTGAAAAATCTGTGTTTACAAACATATAAACCTGTGTTTACAAATACATTTTAAAGCTTATTCTTCAAACACATTTTAAAGCATATAAACATATGTTTACAAATATTGAAACATCTTCATTTAATAGATTAATTGTTCAAAATGAAGACTATTTTTTTAGTTATTAAATATCAAAAGTTGTTAATTTGCATAATTAAAATTAGAACAAATCCCCCCACTGCATCCCCGAGCTAACTGGGTTTAAATTGTACTTTAAAGTACTTCAAAGTACGTTAAAATACTTATAACTAGTTTAACTAGTTAAAATACTTAAGTAGTTAATTAATAATTACAGAACTGTTAACAAGCTGGGGGACTAGTTCGGGGATTAGTGACTACAACTTCTAACAGACTGTCCACGAAATTAAAACGTATGACAAAACTGTGTAAAGCTAACATTTAAAACAATCAACGTAGAACAGCGATGCGCTAAAACAGCGATTCGTTAATTAATGACAAATTAACAAATTTCCGTTATTAGCGGACGGTTAAACCCAGTTAAACCACTTCGGGGACAAGCTCGGATTTGATGGCTCGGGGTACTAGAACATTTCTCTTTATAATATACATTGTGTACCGGCAGTAGATATAAAATTTGAGTTATCTTGAATGCTGAAAGGAGGAATATTTACAGAAATTTCACCTCTAATTCAGCTTCTAAATATGGTGCTGATAATTTAGAGAAATGTTTTTCTTCCAACTTTAGATTTCGCAAAGTGAATTTTATTGTAAGAGTTTCTTTTAAAGAATAGAAACCTTCATTAGTAGATTTTATAATATACACACTGTACCGGCAGAAAATATAAAATCTAAGTTATCCTGAATGCTGAAAGGAGGAATATTTACAAAAAAAAAAAGAAATTGAATTCTCATTAAGAAGAGAAATCGGTATCCGCAGATGGTTTGTATCAGGTGGAAGTAGTGTTATTAAATGTAGTTTCTATGCGGTATGCGGAAGGTCACTGCATACCGCATATACGGTATGCGGCCGTATATGCGGATTTTTATGCGGACTGATATATGTGGATTTTTTCATTAAATATTAAATATGACACTCTTAATAAAATATTTAATATTCTTTAGTTTGATCAAATATTAATTATGACACTTGCCAAATAACATATAAATCATACCAATTGTGTTTAGATTCTTTCGTTGATATGTGATATCCATTAATTTTAGAGACATTTTAGAGTCTAACAAATAGGTTTTTTTTTTTTTGAAAACTAGTCTAACAAATAGGTTTGCAGCATAATTCTTAAATAAAAAATAAATAAAAGTTTATATGTAGTTGATGAGTCGTTGAGTATTCAGTAGTTGTCATATAAAAAGAAAACAAATATTCTCTGTGGAAGGCTCGAAGCCCATCTAATGTTAAGGGCGTGCTCCAGATGGGGGTACATGGAGGGAGGGAAAGGGCGAAATCACTGTGCGGAGATGAACGCACGTCAGACCGGATCTGATTAGGCGAGTTTACTTGCTCCAGAAGGAGAGAATCGGAGAGGGAGCGGAGGGGAGAAAACACTGTTCGGAGGTGAGCTCCATGTTCAGTTTTGACGAAATCGTTACCTCCCAAATCGGGATGTATAGATTACTGTTTGAAGGGGAGCTTCCACCCTGTCTCCTCCCTTCCCTTCCCTTCACTTTAATGAAGTTTTACTCTCAGTTTGTGGAGCACAGCCTTAACAGGCCACAAGAGAGTAAATGAATTGAAAGCCTAATTCGTCTATGAGTTTCAGTGCTTCTCCGGTATAGTTATTAGTCCCACATCATCTATTTGAGTAAGGCTACGGTGCTATGGGTTGCATAGAGGGATACGGTACTACGGCTCAATATTTGAGTTTTCAAAATCTTAACGGTCGATTCGAACCGTTCATCATGTTCTCCATATTAATATATATTTGGAAACCAAATTTTACATTTTTTTGAAATTTTTTACTATTTTTTTAGATAGGTAGAAAACCACTTGATCTAAAAAATTCTGCATCATTCAGATATTTGATTTTCTACCTATCTAAAAAAATAGTAAAAAGTTTCCAAAAAATGTAAAATTTGGTCTCCAAACACATTAATATGGAGAACAAGATGAATGGTTCGGATCGACCATTATGATTTTGAAAACTCGAATATTGAGCCATAGCACCATAACCCTCTATGCAACCCATAGCACCGCAGCCTTACTCCATCTATTTAATATTACCAAGCAGCTCAGCAAGTCTATAAAGGAAGTCGGAGAATACCCTTCAAATTAACTTAACTGGACCCCAGAGTCCGGATGAGGATATGGTATTGGATTTCCATTAAACTGGATATTCGATCCGCTTTTTATTAATAAAATAATTCAGATATGCGGTTTGCTGAATCAGTAAATTTTAAATGCATTTTAATGCGGCCGATTAAGTTCGGAACCACATACGTATGCGGCCGTATAGACTGCATTTTGTTACACTGAGTGGAAAGATGACTTTTGAATTTTTTTTTCTTTTAAAATTTAATAGAAAATGTCACCTAATTATTACAAATCAATTTTTACCCATAAAAATTTGAATGCATGGTCATTTATTAGTCGCTTTAGTAACTTAAGGGTTGAGCTATATTAAGTTATTAACCATTACTATTTGTATTTTTTTTAGAAAGAGCATCATGTCTTCATGAACATAAAATTAATTATGATATGAAGTGTGAACATATATATGTAATTATCATATTTACAACCATTTTTGTATTGATAAATGAATTGTAAGAACAGTCTCATTGTACAAGTAAAAACAAAGGTATGCTAATTATCTCGGCAATTTTCATCCAGGGCTCACATGGCGGTTATGTCCCTCCTTTACTTGTAATTCACTATCATGACATACTGAATTCAATATGCAAGTGTTAATTCTGAGCTTATTAAGCATAAGTTTAGATGAGTTATGAATCTAAAAACATTTATGTGTAAATGTATGTAGCTGTGTGTTAATTCCAAAAATTGAATTGTTAATTTTGAATAAAAGTCACAGATCAAATAAATTTTTATGCCAACCAAGATAATATATTTTTTTATAACAGTGGGAAAACCCACTGATTTCATTTAACAAACGAAATCATACAGAGTTTACTGGTACTGGTACTGGTACCAAATAGACCAGAATACTATCATTACATAACATGCCAAATCAAACAGCCCTACTACAACCAAAATATATACTAAGCAATAAAAGAGTTCTAACCACATACAATCCAACACAAAAACATGAAAATTGATCGAGCCTGCTTTCTTAGGGAACCCAACCTTAGAAAAAGAAAATGTTAATAATGTTAGTACTGAATTGGTTTATAATAGGCCGTTAGGAAGATAAACGGATACAGCCCAGAGGCCCAAAATAGTTGCTACATCTCTTTAAAATTTTAATATGCTGGGGCCTGGGAGGATGGCCATCGACTTGCTACACAATGATCACAGGAGGACTGTTTGTAGAGAATCCGTGTAGCTCTCTCGAAGCTCCGTGATCTCCGTGATCTCCGTGCCGGTCTCTCCAAGCTCCACGAGACATCCCATGGCGTTCTCGCGAAAGCGCGATGCCTGAGCTCCTACCAACCACGTTCCCTGGCAAAACGTAGTTCTCTTTCCCTTTGCCTTCTCCAATGGAAGTCCTCTCAGTTTCGAACCTCTTGTCGGATCTCTTTCCATCTTCAGACCCGAATATCGTGGGCACATGCATCATAGGCGCCGTTGTTCTTCTCTTCTTCGTCTTCTTTTCTCTATGGCGAGGTCTGAGTGGGAGGAGAAGGAAGCCGGTGAGAGTATACATGGATGGATGCTTCGACATGATGCACTATGGCCATTGCAACGCTCTTAGACAGGCCCGCGCGCTTGGAGACGAGTTGGTGGTCGGTGTAGTGAGTGATGAGGAGATCATTGCTAACAAGGGCCCACCTGTCAGCCCTTTATACGAGCGGTTCATTTCCAATTTTCTATTGTCTTTCAAATTTAACTTAATTTAAAGCTTAAATTCCGATAATTATGCAATTTTAGAAGCTCCATGGTAATTTCATAGTGTGTTCCAAGCTACCCACTTTAATTTGTGCAAAAAGCAAATGGCCTGAAGCGAACTGATAAAATCCAAGTTGACCTGAAACTGAACTGAAAACCAATTGGGAACTAAATTTTACGTGAGACTGAAAATGAATTGTTACTCAAGCAAGACTCAAGAGTCGAGACTGTGAATTTAAATGGGGAGTTCTTATTGGTCTATCAATTTTCATCTCTGATATCTGTTAATAGATTTTTATGGCAGGAAATGACATTTGCAACACTACTTTTTTTTTTTTAATCATTTGTGCAGAATGTTAATGGTAGCTGCAGTGAAGTGGGTGGATGAAGTAATATCTGACGCCCCTTATGCGATAAATGAAGAATTTATGAAGAAGCTTTTCACTGAGTATAACATAGACTATATCATACATGGAGATGATTCTTGCCTGCTTCCAGATGGTACCGATGCATATGCCCTTGCCAAGAAGGCTGGACGGTACAAGCAGATCAAAAGAACTGAAGGTGTTTCCAGCACTGATATTGTCGGTACGATTTATTATGTGCTCCTCCATTTCTTTTCAGTAAAATTGTGAAGAGGGCAGTGTTGTTTGTTAAACTTTACCTTCTAGTATTAATGTAGTTTTAGTATTTCAAATGAGAAGAACCTGTCATTACTGATATAGCCCTCTCTTATGGATTTGATATTTAGTGTATGGGCATTTCTGTCATTCCACTTAATTTTCTCACTGTTGAGCTTGTGTCAGTTTTCAAAGATGTCAAACAGTAGGTGTTCAAATGCCTGAGAAGGCAAGGGTCTTGTTGCAAATCTCTACTTTCATTTATAAAACCTTCTCTTGTTAATGTGTATTAACAGGTCGCATGCTTCTTTGTGTAAGAGAGAGATCTACTGGAGATAAGCATGACCATACATCATTGCAAAGGCAGTTCAGTCATGGCCATGGCCAGAAATTAGATGGTGGCAGTGGTTCACCTAGAAGTGGGACCCGCATTTCTCGTTTCATGCCCACTTCTAGGCGTATAGTCCAGTTCTCTAATGGAAAGGTTTAAATTTAGCTATATTTTCACATGTTGACTATCAGTTTAGTGTACTTCATCGAGGGAAAAAAAAAAATTAGGGGTTTCGTTTAATGTAATGCAGGGGCCAGGTTCAGAGTCTAGAATAATCTATATTGATGGTGCATTTGATCTTTTCCATGCTGGACATGTGGAGGTGCACTCTCATCTATTTTTTTTTTTTATTCTAATGAAAAAAAAAAATCTTTTCCATTTTCTTGTTAATTTACTTTTATTCATCTTTTGTATACACAGATATTACGGGTTGCTCGGGGCCTGGGAGATTTCTTACTAGTTGGCATATATAGTGACCAAACAGTCAGGTCTTTTCTCCTCCCTCAACGTGTGTGCAGCCGGCCCCACCCATGCCAAACAATTCCTATTTATTTATGCACTTGTGCTGCTTTTTCTTTTTGTTTAATTTTGTCTCCTAATGGGCTTTTTTGCTGAATTATTTTTTTCTTTGTATGCAGCTCGGTCCAAGGTGCACATCGCCCAATAATGAATCTGCATGAAAGAAGCCTAAGTGTCTTAGCTTGTCGATATGTAGATGAAGTTATAATAGGAGCCCCTCATGAGGTTTCAAAAGATATGGTAGGTTTTAGAAATTGTAGATTCTGCCCTTACATTTGCTTCCTAATTTGTGTGTGTTGAGCAATTTACATGTGCAAACTTTCTTTGCGGTGCAGATCACGACCTTCAATATTTCCTTGGTAGTGCATGGAACAATTGCTGAAAATATGGGTTTTATGAAGGTAATAAATTTCATGATTGTAAGGATCTTTTATTTTAAAGATGAAATTTGCTTTTTGTTTGTTTGTTTTGATATATGGACTGCTTCTACAGGAGCAACCGAACCCATATAGGGTTCCAATGGATATGGGCATCTGTAAGCAACTGGAGAGTCCATTAAATATCACAACTAGTGCAATAATTAGGAGGATTGTTGCTAATCATGAAGCATATCAGGTTCGTAGATTTCCATTGTTTTTTCTATCTGTTTGTTTTCTTTACACAGTGCCATGTTTGTTCTTCTACAGGATGAATTTGTTAAGGCACTAAATATTTAAATGTTGCATTTCTGGGTGCAGAAGAGAAATGAGATGAAAGAAGCTAGTGAAAGGAAATACTATGAGAACAGAACTTACATATCTGAGTGAGCTATTAGGTGGTTTATCTACACAATTATGAAACATCACATTTTTTACTATTAGAAACACTTAGATTGTTGCACATATGATGTAAATTATGTAGAGAGAACTTTTTTTTTTTTTAATTTTCTCTCATTTTTTCCCCTTTTTTGCATTGTTTGAATGTACATGAAAAATATTTTGCTAGAGAAGGCTGAAGATAACTCTCTTGTTTTTTGCATGAAGGGTACGAGTCCGAATTGGATTCATAGACTTCATTTTATTTTTTCTTTTAAAGAAGCCAACAGCCCGTAAAATGGGCTGCGCAAGCTTTATACAGGTTATAGAGAAGTATGACGTATCGTATAATGCAGCAGGGGAAATTTAAATTGGGTGTGTAGGGGTGCTTTGTCCTCAGCAGTTCATTGTATAATGTAGCAGTACCGGGTAAAAAACATGCTAGCATTATTTCAAAAATTACATATTTTTTTATTAAGGTGGCTGATTAGCGAGTCTTTTGGGTTTATTGTGAGATGTATGATAGACATACCGATATATTTTGTTATCAAAATTCCTTAGTTCTTGCCCACGAAAGCCGTTAGAAATTTTAATGGGAAAATTTGATTAAAAAAATTGATAGACCAATTAGAAACTGAGGTGCATTCAAATGTCACATTGCTTCATACTCCAATTGTACTATAACATCTTTATCTTTAATTTTAAAGTTGAAACAGATAATTTGAACTGCTCATCATGATATCTATGTAAAATATGATTGGAGACCAAATTTTTTTTTACTATTTTTTGAAATTTTGTTTACAATTTTTTTTTAAAACATTATATCCATGTTATATTTTTTTTGAATTTTTTTTTTACTAATTTTTAAGATAGGTATAAAATTAATATTTTTAGTAAATTGTGTACCATCTAAAAACAATGATTTTGTACCTATCTTAAAAAATAGTAAATTTTTTTCAAGAAATATGAAATTTATTTTCCAATCATATTTTAACGTGGATATCATGTTGAGTGGTTTGGATCATCTGTTTGAACTTTAAAACTAAAAAAAAGATATTGGAGTACAATTGGGGCATGAACTACTGGAGCATTTGAGCCCTCCTAGAAATTTGATAGTTTTGAAAATGACAACAATTTTGTTGTTCCAACTAGTACAAGCTTGTCATATGTATGCCTGCCAAGTGAAATTGGGAAAAGCAGATATTTGGACTGAAATGTTACTTTACACTTTCACAGGCTGTTTCAATTAAGCAATTTGCATCTTTATTTAACATTATTGTAATTGAGCATAAATTAATGTAATTTTATCCGAAATCAATGCTTGAAACATTTGGATCTTAATTAAACAATAGGATAAAATATAAGTGTAATTGTTTTTCACCTTTCTTAATTAAACAATAGGATAAAGAAAACTGTTCACAAAACAATCAAAATTAAGAGCTAACGAAAAGGATATATAAAGATGGATCCTGATAACAATTCCCGCAGTCTCAACCTCGCAAAAAACCCCGCACTAATTGCTAAAAAAGTCATGGGGGACCGCTCAATCATTAATACCCCGTAGAAACTGTTAGTATTTAACTTAAAGTGTCAAAGTATTTATTCTGGATTTGCAAAGTATTAATCCCTATGCAATGATCTCTATTTATGACTGAACAAATCAATCCATCAATTGTCCCCGCACAACTGGGGACCATTAAATAAACAATCCCCTCATAAATACTTATCAGTTATCCCCGCACAAAATTTTTTTTTTTTTTTTGGATTGTCCCCGCGCAACTAGGGACCATTAAATAAACAATCCCCTCACCCAATGATAAATACTTCTCAGACATAATGATAAATACTTTATACTACATGAATAAATACTTTATGTTACATGGATAAAAACTTCTCAGACATAATTGCAACTTTCAGTAAAACATCTATAATAAATACTTTTCAGTCATAATGATAAATAATTTATGTTACATAGATAAATACTTTTCAGACATAATTGCAACTTACAGTAAAATACTTCTCAGGGATAATGATAAATACTTTATGTTACATGGATAAATACGTCTCAGACATAATTGCAACTTACAGTAAAACGTATGTGACAATGATAAATATTTCTCAGATATAATGGTAAGTACTTGTCAGAACAATGATAAATACTTTCTTGAACTTTGTTCTTGAACTTGTCAATAAGTAATGTTTAATCAAATCAAAATATTAACATGTCAGGGACAATGATAAATACTTTCTTGAACATCAATAAACAAATAAATAATTATTAGTGGAAATTGTTATTAAAGGAAAGTATAATTAATGTGGGGATTGTTAATAAAAAGGATAATATAATTAATGCGGGGATTGTTATTAATTCACAGTAATTAATGCGGGGATAAATGGAAATTCTTAGCGGAATTAATGGGGGGATAAAATGCAGTTAAGGAAGTTAATTTGGAGAGAGAGAGTGCGGAGATAAATGGGGGGAAAGGTGTGGGGGGATTAGTATAATTAATTAATTATTCATATAAAGATCAAGGTGAAAAAAGGCGGGTATAATAAAAATGATTGAAACTATTATTTCTGGATTTATGTAAATTTAATTGGCTTTCAACTTGATTTACCAATGGAACCCATTTGTCATTCTCTTCCTTCTATCTTCCTTTTTTAATCTTGTTTCCTTGCCGTCTGGGTCCCAATGATCAGTGACACTTCTCCTGTAGGCTCCTCTCTTTCATAAATTCTGAGCACTTGGGTCTCACCTGGCGGTCTTTCTCAATCCGGGCCTTCCGTTTGTTTGTCTCGCTAAAAGCCCAAATTCTTTGGCCCATCTTTACTTTCTTTTTCCTCTCGATCCAGTCAGGTATCTGATCTGGTGGAATGAGATTTAGACCGTTTATATTTTTTTTTCAGGTAGTCCCCAAAAAAATATGCTCGCTGGGATTTCCCTTTGGTAGGTGCGGTACTTGAGAGAGGATACTCAGCAGCATCTCATCTTTTGATCATTCTACGACTCATAATCAACGCAAGTTCAATGGTGATAAATTGAGAAGGAAAATCGGTATTGAACTTGCATTGGTCACATTGCGGTAAGCTATGGTACCAATTTGCTGCATTTGCTTTTGTCGCATTGCTTGGGGAAGTTATCCAGGGCTAAATGAAGTCCAATATGTTATGTGATTAATGCAAGAAAGGTAACTTTGAAACAAACGGATCTTACAAAGAATGCATCTGCAATTTTCTGAAAATAAAATTGAACCGAATAAAAATGTTAAATCCTACCGACGATACTTTAAAGTTTCTGTTACAAAACTTTTCATAACTAAAACATTCCTTTTCAGATATATTTTTTTTCTCAGAAGCACACTATAACAATTTACTTACGAAATAATCATTCAATAATTCATATTTCAATAATTAGTTGAGTTCATTTTTATTTTACTTTTTTAGGTCCTATAAAGGAAGTCATAGTATCGTAGCTTAGGATTTGAGAACCCAATTATTTTTTCTTACAATATTCTAAAGTGATCTATGATATCAAGGGGGAGATTCTCCAATTTTTGTTGGTATCTTTCAAATTGCAGTATATATTAGTCAAAATCAGGTTCCTAGATTAAAAACCAATTTAGATGACAGATTAACTCCAAACATTGTCTTATGGAGTGTCCACTTGTAGTTGTACTTAAAAAACCTACCCTGCGTTTCTTTTTCTTTTTTTTATTAAAGCCTCTATTACTTTCCAGTTTTCACAGTCTGTCCTTGTCATTTCATCTAATGAAACCATGAGCCAATTCTAAGAAAAGAAAAGAAAAAAAGGTCAAGAATTTAAGAGCAAATGTAATTGTCTGATTGAATTCAGTTTATTATTTCTAAGCTCTAATACAATGCCTATTGATAAGTTACAAGGTCTAATTAAAGAGTCCTTGAGTGATTTCTAATATTACTTCACTAGTCGTTTACTAAATGCCTAATGTAGCTGATTACAAGTAATACAACAAATCAAATATTTTCTAAGGAAAAAATGTAGAAATGATAAATCTTCAACAAAAGGCACCAATTTTATTGGTCGGAATATTTACTTTTTTGACATTTTTCTTTTTAAATATTCACACCTAATAACAAGCGCATTGACAGATCTCTTCAAATCAAACTAATGATGCAAGTTTTGAATTTTCGAAGAAAACATCACATCCGAAAAAGAGTTGCATGGCATTTTTATGAGAAATTCAGACCCAACTGGGATCTAAATTCCAAATTCATTTGGGTTTCGGGTTTCAGAAAGTTTTGGGTCGGGTCAGAATCTCCAAATCCAGTTGCCAACTTGACCCTATATTGTTGGCAGCCGACATGATTACAGTACATTCCGCACCTTAATATTATGTGACTCATACAGCACTGAGCATAGTTGATCATCAAAAAAGTTTTTTTGTTTCGTTTAATAAAGAGAGGAATGTGATTTAGACACATTGGTTTTATTATCATGCAAGCCCAAGGTTTTGGCTCGCCCAAAAAAAAAACATGGTAGTATTAATTTCATAATTTTATATTAATAGTGCTATTGGGTCACTGTCTAATGGATCACAATTACACGTTTTATTGATTTGTCAATTCATGATGGATTAATTTGTCCATGGCCCATTGTTTCATCTAATCATTTTTAATTAAAAATATTAAAAAAAAAAACGCTTTTCTTTAATTTAGATTATTTACTGTCTGGAACAAATTAAGATAGCACAACAAGAATTTTAAAAGAATTTAGCTTGGTCCTCTTAAAAATAGGTCTTATACTCTTATTTAGCTTGACCTAACTTCTTATTGGGGAAAAATAAATTGATGTCATAGAAGTTGAATTTATGCTAGAATTATTATTTTTAATAATCTAATAAAAAAAATACTAACCATTAGATTGTACAAATTAGTAGAAAAAAATGGATTAAATGAACAATATTACATATGATGTTGTGACATATTTTAAGGAAATCGAAAACTAAAAAAACTGTTTTTTTTTAATATATTATACAAGGGCACCTTTTTAATGTTACACTAGAAAGGGCTTAATTAGCTAGGATAAAATTGATGTTATATATTTATTTATATGTGTAATACACAGTGGGATGCACATGCCATCATACCTGAAGGAATGAGGTGATGTGGAAAGCATGAACTGCTACATTGGAACAGATAAAGGAACTAAAACTGACCAAACTTTTCATAATTTTTTTCTCTCCTAACTACTATTTCAAGTACCAACTGTTAATTAAGCATTTCTTTACTCATGCGTATTTTTATTTGGAGTACACTGTATGCACATCCAAAATACGCATATGTCAGGTAACATGCATCTGATGCATGCTCCTTCACCTAAAGTTGTCATTGCATGCCTCATCTGATTAGTTCATTACTTAATCAGATCTACATCAGAAATGGAAAAAAGAAAAAAGAAAAGAAAACGAAACAATCAATTAACATTTAATATTGATATATTCATCAACCTAATTATTAAGATCCCCATTTCCTAGTACATTCAGAGTGAAAGTTGTTTCTTTATTTTTCTAAATACTTTTAAGATGTAATTCATATTTTTTTTTTTCCTATTAAGTAATTAACGTTATATAAACTACAGACTTAGTGTAGTGGTCAAGCCCTCTCGTCTTTTAATTTGAAGAAAGACACAGGTTCAATTCTAGAGAATAACATCTAAAAGATGTTGGGATGTACTGGGACCCTTTAATAAAAAAAAAAAGTAATTAAGGTTGTATTTCTATTTTTAAAAATGATTCACCAAAGAACAGTTTAGAGTCCGGCCAGTATGACATTGGTGTCATTTCAGCCTAGATGACACTAACTCCAAAACCTACTGGATAGGTTTCAAACGATGAATCAAAACTGTCTAAAGACCGATATACTTGATGAGTAATGTATTTACATGTAAAATTTATAATTTTTATAATTTATTTAATATCATATCAAGTGGTCAAATGAAGAGTTTTTTTAAGTTAATTTTAATGCATTCATTTTTCATCAATTTTTGTCCGCTTGAATTGACATTAAAATATTTCACAAATTTGTAAATTTTGCATGTAAACACATTACTCATGAAGTCGGTCGGCTTGAATAGTTTGAATATGTAGTATGAAGTCTATCCAATAGATTTTGAAAATCGGTGTCAAATGACATTGATGTGATATTACCTGGACTCAACAGCTTAAGCGTACATTCAGAGTGGAAACTGTTTCTTTGTTTGTCTAAATACTGTTAAGATGTTTTTATTTATTTTTTAAGAGAAAGATGGGGTCAAGCCCCCATATAATTAATTATAGAAATGGTTAACATAAGAACAATTTATCTCCATAGCTGTTAAGATGTAATTAATATTTTTTATTAAGAATGTATTTGTATTCTTCAAAATGATTCACCTAATATATATTATGTCTGATCACCAATCGCTTATGTATCTTCATTCTTTTTTCTTATAATGACTTCTTAATTTTTTTTTATCAAGTACACTTGTATATTGGCTTTCAATCAAGTTCTGATGATATTAATGTTTTTATTTTTATTTTTATTTTTTATAGCCAATTTACTCATTTGAAGTCTGTACTTTAATAATTTAAGAATTAAGAGGCAAGGAAGATCCTGCATACATGCACTTCTTTTACTTTCGGCCAAAGAATGGATAGGAAGTATCTAATTCTCTTATTAAATATGATTTTATATAATTATATAACTAATTTTCTCGTTCCTTACAAAGTCCAACTTAGACATTCTTTGATAAAGTTGATATGAGATTCTCATCCTACGTAACCCCATTCAGAAAACCATCTATATTAATCCCCTTGCAACTTATAGACCTTTTCTTTACTAATGAGTTCCAATCCTCTCCATTTTGAAAAAAACAAGACAGGCGGTGTTAATGGGGATTAGGTCACATTTGTTGTTTCAAAATTCAAACAAATATTATATGACGTAGTCTATAGGTTTAGCATTTTTTTAGTAAAATGTGATATAATTCTTTGGAAGTAAAAATGATATTCAATTAACAAATAAATATTAAAGAGTGATCTAGAAACCTTCTTAACATAATATATATTTCAATACTTCGTTGGCAGAGGGACTTTTTTATTGGGTCTCTTTCACAACAGGAGGAGAACTTTTAAGTTTATGTTACTTAATCTCTAAGATATATTTATAATGTGATAATATTTTTACCATAATTTTCATTTAAACTAATTTAAAATTACTAATCAATGAAAAATCGATAAAATATTCAGATATAAAGAAAGATTATTTTTGTCTAGAGCACAAAATATATGAATTTATCATTTTTTTTTTCATTTTCTAACCTCATAACACAGCAGTATTCGGGTGGATTGCAAATACTATCTTCGAATTAATAAAAAGAAATAATCACAATGGATGATTTTGATGATATCCTTAATTTTTTTTAATAGAAAGTTGATTTAGATGGCAATTTCCGCATGTCAAGGATTCCCATTAGCATTTTAATAAATCGAATTCAACTCAGAAAATATATAATTAATATTTAAGTTGAAGTCTCCAATTGTTGTAAAATGGAGAGAATCTAAACTTCAAATGCTAACTTTTTCTTTCTTTGAAAACTTGACAAGCTCTGCTTAGCTATAAAGAGAGGGTAAACGCAGTTGCGTATTCTCCATTCATTTTATCTTTCTCTACACTTCAGCATTTTATTATTAACTCAAACACAAACAAGATGAGCAGGATATATCCTACGGAGGCGAAGAATAATACGGATAATAACGCAGAATCATCGGCTTCGACAAGTAATCAACCGACTGTATGGACAGTGTGGAAGAAGTCGAGCATGTCATTTCAGGGAACCGACGGGTTCTCGATTTTTGACAGCCAAGGAAAACTGGCATTTCGTGTTGACAACTATTCGAGGCGGCATAAGTATCTAACAAGAGAGATTCTTCTCTTGGATGGGGGTGGGAAGGCGCTTCTAGCTCTTAGACCTCAGGTTTGTATCTTCAGATGCCTAGCTACTATTTAGACAAAATTAATTTCATTTTGTGTTGCTACAAAATAAATCGACCAACGACCTTCCTGTATAAATTTCCAAAATGAATTATAATATAGTCAAAACCCTGAGGAAACATTACTAAACTGGTCCAGTACTATACTAATTTCTTTCTGTATAATTTTCTTATCCAGGATGTAATTTGGATTATATATATATATATATATATATATATATATATGTACATTTGATGACTGGTACGTAGCCTCATAATAATTTGTAACATAAAGGAAATTAGCAAAATTTGGCCCACAAATAGTTCTTTATGTAAGGTGCTGCTTTTCCTATATCTCAAGCCAATTTTGTTTAGTGGTTCAAGTAATCAGGATTCCTTCATTGTCTTCTTGTCTGATGCCACCGTATAAAAGTAATTATGTGGTGAAAAGAAACGAAATCAGTTGTAAAATATAAGCTTAGACTAACCGAATTTATGGTATATAACACTGCAGATTCTAAGCATGCATGATCGATGGAATGTCTACAGCACTGAAGAATGCACAAATGATGGATCGCAACTTCCAATTTTCTCTGTGAAGCGATGTGCTATTCTTCAAAACACCGACTCATTAGAAGTATTCATAGGTTGCAGCAACACTAACAGTAACAAATTAAGACCTACTTTTACAATAGATGGCTGCTTTGAAAAGAGGTGTTGTAGAGTAATAGATAGCAATGGTAGAGAAGTTGCGAAGATTTCACGAAAAACAACGAGTGGGGAGGTGCCAGTGATGCTTTCAGATGATGTATTTAGCCTTATTTTACAGCCAGGTGTTGAATGTCAAATAATTATGGCACTTCTGGTAATCATGGATAGGATTTGCCACAAAAGTTCCCCCCCTGTAATGTGCTATTAAGATTCTTACATTTTCTAATATTTAGGAATTTGATCAGCTGCAAATTAAGCACTAGCTAATTATTTTCAATGTGTGTGATATGCTTATATTGAATATGATTAAAGCCTCTGCTTTAAATTTTGTATATGCATTTTGATGGATTATATAATACAAGTTCAGATGGAACATGGATTTATTTATTAATTTGTCTCTTTTTGCTGAATTGATAAATTTTAAGGATTAATTGCACTCACAATAAAGTGTTGTTAGTATTACTTTACTGTTGTTCCTGAATTTTAAAAATGAACAGCCTTGTTTAATTGGATTGGATCCATGTAAGATTTCTGTCCAAATCCATTACAAAACTAATTAAAAGGGAGACAAATTAATTAATGTGATTCCGGATCCAATAAAATTAGTAATGACCTAAATTCAGATAGCATCCCTGTTAAACACAATGTTACCAATATTTTATTTTAAGTTTGCATTATCAACCAAATAAAATTGAATCAAATTGGAATTTGTTTAATTCGGAAAGCCTATAATGGCTAGTAACAAATACGTACGGCAAAACAAAACAGCTAGTGTGTCTATATAAATCTCTGCAAACTTGGTAAGCATTATCACAATTAGTTAATGAAATATTTCATTTTCAAATTTCATCTCAAATAAGAACCAGGCCGTAGGTTCAAAACTTAGATAGAAATCCTAGTGGATATTAAAAACATTTGGGTGGTTTGACCCCAACTTCACTCGAAAAAAATTTCCATCTCAAATTCTAACATAGCCATTTTAATTAAATCTTGAATTGGATCTGCATCTTTTTTTTTTTTCTTTTCATAATAAGATGATGGTATGCATGCCCCTAATTTTAGTTGGAAACCAAAAAGATATTACAAAAGCGTCTAAATTCTAAACTTCTTGAAATATTTGTCGATAAGACTTGGACGTTGTAACTAAAATTTTCAAAATAATTATCAACGTGTATGCATAAACGCCGCATTATTTTGTCTCATAATCATTTGACGATACAAAGCATACGTCACCCATTTGATATATACTTTCGAACAAAAGAAATAAAATTATATACGGTTTCCATTATTTTTAAAAGTGACATATACTCATATATCAAGTTTTGCTTGATAATTAGAAAGCCAATTTGTCACTTATCAAACAAGTTGTAATTTGGCGGTTTACTTCTAACATCTTCTTAGGTCTTAACTACTCTCGAAAAAAAATTCAGTAATGCATGGCATGTAAAGAGTAATATATTTTTCTGGTTAGATACCTAGCTAGGACGTACCAGCACCCAGCCGCCAGCCTGGGGTGAAGCTAGTAGGGTCCAGGGGAGGTATTTGCTTAATCCGGAATTCTAAAAAAAAAATTGTTTTTTATAGAAAAATTATGAAAATATGCTTGTGTTTAAGATAATTGTTCAATTATGTTCGATCCTTGAAATTTTGTCTCACCTTATTCGATTTTTTAGCTCTTCCCCTATCGCTAGTGTTGTTATCATCAGTTGGTTACTTTAAAAGTGTGAACACTGTTTTGCATAACATGCAAAGTAGAAAAAAAAAAATAACCAACCGCTCACAATGCTAGAAGTTCGTACTAGAGGGTGACGCGGCGCCGCATTATCGCCCCGAAAGATCCTTAGCTGCAATTCGACTTGAATAATGATCATATGTGAAACTTTACTCTCTCTAGTCAGCTAGTGTACTTTATTCCAAAGCAAAGCATCTTCTTTACCTGTTTTACTTGTGTAGGAATTATCGCAGTGGTCCAGTAGATCCCACAGCAAGAAAGTCATTACATTATTTTCTGAAATAGTAAACCATAACATACTTATAATGCCAAAATTATTTCTTTGAGGCTACATGTTTCAATCCTAGCTCCCCTTGACACCTTACATGCTATTGGCACGACACCAAATTTGCTCTTTTACATGATATTGGTATCACGCCAAATTCGTTGCCATACACTAAATATGCGCAAAAGCCACCGCTCATTCGGTTGCGATATTTTATTGCTACGTCATTCTTACAATCAAATTAAAGTTGCAAAAAAATTGGTTGCCAAACTTGTAAATGGTGTATTGTGGTACAGTATGGATACTAGAACGGTCCGGTATATATGCGCCTGGCACAGATGTGGTCCAAACAATGTGGGAAGACCACGTGGCTAGTACGGTTGGAGTGCTTCAAGTGGAATGGTGACATCTATTCTGGTAAAAAAGGCTGTTTGGACCACTGGTACGGTATCAGTACAGGGTTTCATTGAGTCTAGTGCCTTTTCTACTCTTGTCACCAATTTGTTTGAACCGGGCCCATATAGACATCCCTCCTTTTTTTCTTCTATATTGGATGCTGACTAAACTATAAATGACGCCTCTGGTACCGTCTCTATCGGTTTCATTTCTTTCTTGCATGTCTTATTTTATAATAACTTCAATCTTTTTAAAAAAAAATAAAAATAAAAACGGAACTGGTAGTTTGCCAAGAAATTTCTAGGATTGTTGTAAAATGCCAAGTTGAGTGCATATATATCCAATTAAAAAGTGCTGTAGCCCACTGAACCGGACAAAGGCACCAATCAGTAAGCAATAATACATGGAAGTGGTACAAGTAATGTTTTCTTTTAGCATTTTTACCAGTTGCATCAAACTTTAATTTATGCATGCTCCTAGCTGTCATTTGACGAGCCTATAATAATTATATCCGAACCATCCAACTCTGACTCGGATTTCAACTGTGTAGTTCTAATCTGCACGCTGAACCGTCCTATTTTACAATAACAGTAAAATTGTTTTATCCAGTTGGAAATGCTTGACATTCTGACTGTAATCAAGCAAGTACTCTCTGAGTTCCTGTAATAATAACACTGCTGTGCCATCACAGTGTTGCAAGCATAGGAAAAGCATGGTAGACTCATAAATTGTACTCATACCTACAATACGTATGATTTCAGAATTGCGAAAGACAGTTATACAATATGACATTTTGGTGAATATACAAAAGTTTGGAAATAAGAAGTTATATTTGCATTCATCAATCTAGTTTTATTAAAATGTGATCACCACTACTTATACAACCTCTCTTTTTTAAGTAAAAGTTGGAGGTTAAGTCATCAAACTATTTTCCTTCTAAATATGACAAAGAGTTTTTCCCATCCGGGTTTCAAACTCATGACTTTCCATATAGAGGCCATGTGCCTTTGCCACTAGATCAAAGACTAGTTCTTCTTATACAACCTCTTTTGATCATGTACAGATTAAACAAATTAAAAGGTAGTAAATTTGAAAATAATCTATGATCAAAGACAATCGAGCATCAGAAATGATCTAAACCCGAACAATTCGAGACCCAAAATGTTCCCAAGTAAGACAACTTAAAATCCGATTATGAATCTGACAATGATCCAAGACCGACCCAACCGGTCCTAACCATCCTATTAATGCACACACTCACACCCCCAACCACCACCACAACACACACATTTTTTTTTTTCTCTTTTAAGTCCTTAAAAGAAGCCTGACCTTGGAATAAAAGCAACCCCACTATTCCAAGTTGCCCCCTTTGTCCTGTCATCTGTCCTTTTATCTGTACTTGTGAAATGAATTCATCCAAGGCCACTACCATCTTCCAATGGGCCCAATTTCAAGTTGGGCCTTTTCCTGGCTGGGACCATTGTTTCCCACTTACCTCTATCTTTCATTATTTTTTTTTTTTTTGAGAAAAAATAAGGGTCAAGCCCATATTTGATTGATAGTTTTTGTTACAAGGTTTTTGTAACGCAATTGTAAAAAAGATACAATTTGCTCAAAACATTTGAGCTAAATGAAAAAAGTGGAAAGCAAAGGAAAAAAAACAGTAAGCTACAGGTGCAAAATGCAAAATGAAGAAATGAAAATTAAAGTAAAGTAAAGTAAAGTAAAGTAAAGTCAAGGCATGATTTCTATTCTCATAGCAAAGTTTGCCTCTCTGCTTGAATTTCTTCAAGCAGTTGTCCCCTGTTTTTGTTGCTCTCTCGGAAAGTTCGAGAACATCGTTCCCGCCACAGTATGAATTGTGTAATGAGTAGCGTCGATCTTGTATCCTCATCTATTGTGACATCTAGTAAGAAGTCCAATGGTTCTATTCTCTGCATGGTTCTCCAACCTTGGATCGCTATGTTGTATAAGGCTAGAGAGAAAGGACACTCACAGAATAGGTGACGAACTGATTCGGCTTGCCTTTTACATAGAATGCAGCGATTTACAATCTGCCATCCTCGTCGTGTTAGATTGTCTAGTGTAAGAATTCTATTCTTGCACACTAACCATCCGAAAACAATTATTCTTGGTGGTGCCTTTATTTTCCAAATGTTGTGCACCTCCGAGGCTATTCTGGGCATATTTTTCAATTCCATATAGGCTGATTTTACCGTAAATAGACCATTCCTACACCATCTCCAGTGTAAGCCATCTTGCTGACCCGGTACCAGTCTTATATCGGTAAGCCTTTGTTGCAGAATTGTGAGTTCTTGAGTTGCCTCTGTTGTCAGTATGTGTCTGAAATTCATGCGTAATGGAACAATGTTGAGGATTGACTGTACTGTTGCTTCTTTGTCCATGGCATGTGATAACAAGTTAGGAAATTTGTCCTTTAAGAAACCCAAACCCCAATCGTGGTTCCAGAATGCAATTTCTGACCCACTACCCAGCTTGTGAATTGTTGACATGTTATAGAAGTCATAATCATGTACAAGGGTTTTTGTGAATAGTGGTGCTTGTGGTATGAAGTTTAAAACTGTTACCGTGTATTGTATAATCGGTTTCCACAGGTTTCTTTCCGGTTTTTGCCAGTTCCATTGCCATTTCATTAACAGTGCCGAGTTGAAGGTACCGAGGTCCGGCACCCCAAGGCCTCCAAGGGATTTGGGTGTTGTTACCAATTCCCAATTCGCAAGGTGAATTTTGTTGGATTGTTCTGCGACCCCATGCCATAAAAAGTGCCTTCTGATTTTGTCAATTGCCTTAATAACCCATTGCGGCAGTCTCATAACTGTCATGTAGTATGTAGGCAAGGATGAGACCGCATTCAAGAGAATTAACCTTCCAGCAATGGATAGATGAGCAGCTGCCCAACCCGCGAGTTTACTGTTGAGTCTATTTATTAGTGGAAGGTATGTGGATTTGTGGAGTGCTTTGTTTGACAGTGGGAGGCCCAAATAAGTGAAAGGTAGGGAACCCGCTTTGCAACCTATAATGTTGGCTAGGATCAATGCTTCGGTCTGATTTTCTTGAGGCAAAATTAATTCTGACTTTTGACTGTTAATCTGTAGTCCGGAGACCCTTTCAAAGACTGTTAATGCCACCGTGAGTGCTTGTATCTGTTGAGTTTCTGGTTTCACGAAAAAAAGTGCATCATCGGCATAGAGGAGACATGGTTTCATATTCTCAAAGGGTAGTCGGATTGCACCAGAGTCCGTTAATTTCTGAAAATAGCGTGCTAGGAAGTCCATGGCCACTATAAATAGTAGTGGTGAGAGTGGGTCCCCTTGACGGACCCCTCTTTTCAAGATGATTTTCTTTCCCAACAAACCATTGATCATAATTTGAGAGGTGCCAACTAGGACCGTGTTCTTTATCCATGAGTGCCACTGTGATGGAAACCCAATTTTATCCAATATTTGTAAGATAAAGTCCCAACTCACCGTATCAAAGGCTTTACGAATGTCTGCCTTGAAGAGCGCTATCGGTGTTTTGACTTTCTTTGCGTGTTGCAATACATGTTGTGCGTACATGTAGCTTTCTGTGATGGTTCTGTTCTTGAGAAAGCCAGTTTGGGTTTCTTCGATCAACTCTTGTAACCGTAGCTGAAGACGGTTAGCCAAAATTTTTGAGAAAATTTTATGCACACCATGTAACAGGCTAATAGGTCGGAAATCTGATGGTGTAGACGGCGCATCTTGCTTTGGTAGGAGAATGATGTATGATTTATCAAGTGGTGCCAAAGAGGTTTGATTGTTTGTGATTGTTGTGAAGACTTTGAGAAGATCGGGTAGTATTTGGGGCATGAAGTTCTTGTAGAATTCTCCCGTGAAGCCATCCGGGCCCGGGCTCTTATTGTTGGGCCAACTACTGACTGCTGCTTCTATTTCTTTTGCTAGTATCGGATCTCCCATTTCCTCCAAATTTTCTCTTGTCGGGTACAAATTATCCCAGAAAATCTGAGGTGTTTGTTTCGAGTCAGTGCCCATTAATTCTCTATAAAATCTGAAAAATACCTCCGCCTTTGTTTTATGATCAGAATGTTGCGTGCCTTGAAATTCCACCTGAGCTATTGTGTTCCTTCTTTTCTTGTTAGTTGCAATAGCGTGGAAGTATTTCGTGTTTCTATCACCTTGTAATTCCCATTTAATTTTGGCTCTTTGCTTCCACATTTGTTCTTCTAATGTTGAAAGCCGTGTGTATCTTTGTTTAATGATACAAGAGATAAATTTTTCAAGGTCTGTTGTTGGTCTGTCTTCTTTGACCTTATCTAGCCAGCCAAGAAACTCTCTACTTGTGTTGACCTGAATTTTAATATTTCCAATTTTGTTGTTTGACCACTCCTTAATTTGTTGCTGTAACTTGCAAAGTTTTTCATGCAACTGCATAGGAGTGTTTGCAATTGGCATAGCCGACCATTCTCTCTTGATCATTTCTTTAAAGTCTTCGAAGTTCAACCAAAAATTCTCAAACCGAAAGATTTTAGATACCTTGTACGATGTTCTAGCGGTTAAGAGTATCGGACAATGGTCCGATGATGTGTTAGGGAGTGCTTGCTGTATCGAATTGGGGAAGGCAGTATTCCATTCTCCCGAGATCAGAAATCTATCGAGTCGTGCCATGTGCGGGTTTTGTTGTTCATTTGACCATGTAAACCGCCTTCCTCCCATTGCAATATTCAAAAGTCCCAAGTTTGAGATTAGTGAGGCAAAGTGTAGTGATTCCCTCCAAGTGTTTTGATTGTTGGTTCTATCTTCGGGTTGTATCGTGACATTAAAGTCACCGCAAATTAGCCATGGTAAGCCATCAGTCGGTTTGATGGATGAGAGTTCTTGATAGTAGACATCTCTGCCTTCCGGGGTAGAGGGTCCGTAGGTACCTGTGATCCAAAACTTTGAATTGTCTAGAATGTTTTTGAGTTGCACTGTGATGCAAAATCTGCCCCTGTGTTCTTGCATTAGTGTGAAATTCATTGTTGACCAAGCCAGTAAGATACCACCTCTTGTACCTTGTGCTGGTAGACAATTAAATTGATTTAGCCTTCTTCCACATGTTTCTTTAACAATTTGTTCATCTATCAAAGCCATTTTTGTTTCTTGAAAACAAATAAACTGAGGTCTTTCCAACAGAACTGTTTGTCTTACAGCTAATCGCTTGTTTTTCTCATTCAGTCCACGCACATTCCAAGATAAGAATTTTAATTTGATGGTGTGAGACATTGGTAAACAAAAGTAGCTTCAGAATTCATTAAAACAAAGGACCCGAGGGTCTGATACAAGTGATACAAGTCAGTTATCCTAACTGAGAGGGGATTCTGACACTTCCCGTCTGCTAACCTTAGTAGTTCTTGCCCCTGTCCCGTGAAATAACCAAAAAGACATCCCAAACCGCAGTAAACTAAAAATAATAATAACTGAAAGTTGCAACACATTGATAACTAAATTACCATCTTTTTTCCCATTGGCTTTGATTAACTAAGCCGAATCCTTAAAGGATTGAAACTGATCTGGTACGAACTGACGAATCTTGTCAACTAGCTCCTGGCCGAGCTCTACACCCGCCATAGAGACCACGGCCTCTGCCTGAGCAGCAGATAAAGGGTCGTGCGACTCTAGATAGGTGAGTTTGACCGGCTTCTTTTCCTTCTTCTTGGCCCTTGGAGTTGGTGCTTGGCCGCTATTGTCAGAGTAGCCCTGGGTGATCTGTGCCTTTTCAATTGCTGTTGTGTAGGCTCCCGTGTTTTTCTCTTCAATACGCTTACTGCGCCTAAGGAACTGTGGTGTGGTGAGAGTAGACTGTTCTTCCTCAAAGTCTAAGCCCAGGAGTGTTTCCTCTTCATTCATATTAGTTCCAGATGGATTTAGAATTTTAAACGGGAAGCCTGGAGGAGGCCCATCCGAATCTGAATTCTCATCCAATTGGATCAATGCTGGCTCGCTATTGAATTTGTTTAGGTTGAGGCCCATGTCAATTTCGGGCTCCTTAAAAAGTTCTTTCTCAAAAGCTAACTTTTTAATTTTTGGGTGTGGGCCAGGCTGGTAGTATAAACTATCAAAGTTGAAGGCTTGTTGGGTGGGTGCGCACCACTGCTGGTTGGTCTGTAGAGGGAGAGTTAGTGGGGTAGAGGTAGGATTGAACCTTGCCAGGTTGTCTCCAGGAGAAAAGGTTGTGGGGTAGGTGAGAGACACTTTGATTGTCACGTTTTGGATGTTGACTATTGCACACAGTGTGTTGAAAGGCTGAATTTTTTGGGAAAGTTGATTGTTACCTTTTGCTCTGTACCTTGAGACGAAAATCCCGCATGATGGTGGGTTTTTAATGCAGTAAGGGCCTGACACTGCTACTTGTTGAGACTGGGTTTTAGAGTACTCTACACCTCGTACTTTAACAACTCCAAACGGTTTTTCAGTGTCCTTTCTCAAAAGCGTGATCTTTTGTTCTTTTGGGACCCACTTTGCCTGTTGCCTACCTCTCCAGGAACGACTAGAACTGGACCCATCCGTTTGATATTCAGTTCTCTGTCTCCTAGCATGCCTGGGTACGGCTTGGCCCCTCTGTCTTCTCCGTTCGGCTATACGGTTACGGTTTTGGCGCAGTGCCTCGTCCACCTCGTCTTCATTGACATCTGGGGGGTTCGGGTTGTTGGATATTAACAACCAACCTTCCAACTCAAGGGTGATGGCACCTGAGAAGGCTTCACCTCTTATCTCCTCTGTGAGAAGCATGGTGTGTGGTATTGTGACCGGGTTATGACATGCAATGAGAATTTTTAGGTCGTCATAATTGCCATTCTCTTCTTGCACCTCTGACATGCGCAAGAGATAACCAAAGCCTGACACAATGTGGTCAAGTGCTTCCCAGTTCCAGTGTCCAAGTGGAACATTAAGAAGTTTTATGCGAGCTCTATGTGAAACCGGCACCCTTACCATGCCTCTAGCTGGGGTCCACCGTACCAATTGCACGTCGGTGGTTTGGTCTATGACGATAACACCTACCTCAACTGCTTCGTTTCTCATTTCAACAGTTGGGAAAATAGTAATGAAATCTCCCGTAGTGGGTTCTACCTTACGCACCTTGAAGTCGTGTGGGTGACGGTTGAAGTACACGGCAAGGTTTGCTGCCAAGCGTGCCGGCAGGGTTCTCTTATCAACTCGGGGCCCTGTCATGACAATAGCTGCCCTTGCTAGGGCTGCATTTGCCGGGCGTAGGTCTGCTCTTGCCGGCATAAAGACTCGGACATCGTCGTCCCGGCCAACATTAACGTATTCTGGGTTAATCATTTCCATTGATTCCCAGTTCTCAAGATTCATTGTGTTAGTTTGTTTCTGAAGTTCAGGTGGAGGTTTGTGTTGAGTTTGGTGTTTGTTCTCCTGCTTGTTGGTTCTATTTGTAATAGGAGGTTTTTTAAGCAGGGTACAACTCTTAGACTGATGGCCTATCCCTTGACATTTGTGACACTTAAATGCATTTCTACACTGGCTTTTGTTATGCCCTTTCTCAAGGCACTTGAAGCATCTGGCCTGAGCTTTCAACATCAGCTGTCTCTTTTTGAGATAGGGATTAATGGGTTTACTGTGTCTAGTGTCCTTGGGTTGCCTGGTTTTACGTTTTCTTGTCACCTTTATCCAACCCTGTTCTTCCTCAGTTTGGGTTTTCTGTGCGGTTTGTACAGGAACCTGGGGTACTTTCATACCTTGGTTGGTATGGCCATTAATGAGCTTAAAAGAGTTAAGGTGAGGTACTCCCTGGGTGTGAGCTGTTGCTCCCTGTGTTTCCTTTTTTCTCTGCGCCTTCAAGTCTCTCTCTAGTATAGCATGCCTAGCTGTCACCGTTGCATATGAGGGCTTCGTCGGATGTGGTGGGATGTGTTTGTTGTTGTTGATCGCCTTGAGAGTCGCCTGGAGTCGCTCTTGGCGTTGCTGAAGCGAAGAGGCCATCTTTTCCAAAGGGGGAAAAGAAGAATTCTAACTTTCATTATTAATTCAACAAATTTCATTTTAGTTCTAACTAATACCAACATAACACAGGATGCACTTGGACAATAGAATCATAAAATACCAATCTTGTACTTGCACTTGTGATCCTATATAAAGCTAGACTGAAACATTAATTAAATTATGAAATATATACCGTATATACAAAGTTGGAACTATAGGAATGCCTATGGGCTTGTATTAAAAAAAAAAGAAAAAAAAGTTGGAACTATGAATGTATAGAAGTCACAACTGATAGGAAACCTTGCGGCACATGTGTTGGTCACGTGCATAACATGATTCACTTGTCGTGTGTTGTAATTTAAGAAAATAGTACGATACGCGAACTAGCACGGTTATGACATGACACGACATGTGATCAAACGTAACTACACGTGACCAAACAACATAAATTTATATCATTATCTATTCCACACAACAATTCAAATTTTAGACAATAATTATTTTTGTACACAAATATATTTGTACAACATTTTTCTTTATTTATAATTATGTACACATTTTCCGCATTTACGACATTTTTTCAATTTATTTATTTCTTAAACAAACTTAAAATTAAAAAAAATGATAATAAAACAACTTGTTCAAATGTGACCATACATGTGATCAAACGTAACCAATTATATCACGTTTAATCACAGCATGACTAAAATATTTTGATCATTCTTTGCAATTTTAATCACAGCATGATACAACACGTTACAAACTCACTTGATCACAATATACCACATAATTTGTGACCTAAATCACAGGTTTTTTACTTGATCAGAGTATACCACATTATTTGTGACCTAAGTCACAGCGTGAGTAGTCACTACTCACGACAAACACAAATTTACATCTCTACTTAGAAACTTGGAACTGATGCATGCACATGCGCTGTGATATAGCTGATCATCCGTGGCAAAAGCAAGTTCCCCCAAACTTCGTGCTTACAACCAATTTCGGATGAATACAACAGTAAATAAAAGAATGAAACGCCTTGGACCTAGAAAGGGACATAACAAGAAATTAACACTAATTATATGCTGAGATGGCAATTATTGGCCGGGTTGGTTTCACACCAACCAGACCCGATCTGAGGTGCGTTGTAGCCTGGATCGGTAATATATGTAGGGTCTCCTCTCGGATGAAAACAGGAGCAGAATCATAAAATAAGATTGGGCCTATAAGAATATATGATGTATTAATGAAAAAAAATATATTATTGTTGAGGATATAAGACCGATTGTTATTTTTGAGGATTTCATTATTACCGACGAAATATTCGTGATGGTACAGTGAATTTTTTTTAAAACATGATATAAATGTATAACTATTTTAAACATTATAATCTTTTGATAAAGAAAGAATGACAAAATATATATATATATATATATATATATATATATATATATATATATATATATATTGACAAATAAGACATGAAAAAATAAGTATATTTTGAAAATATATTTGGACCAGTAGTAGGAAAAGATTAGGTCAGCATTAATTCTCGTACCTAACATATGTGCAATTATATGTTTCATATAGTGTTGTCCTGCACGTATACGGAGTTCCCCATTTGGAATCTGTAATCGTGATATATGTGATTATTAATATATTTTTTTTGGTTAATAGTCCGTAGAATGTGATTAATTAGTAACTAATAATGGAGCAAGATCGTGTGGTACCGGTAGGGGTGCCAATGGTACCTTTTTAGCCGTTTATCCGACCCGTATCGTATTCGATAAGGCGGGTATGGGTAAGGATTTTTTTTCGTTAAATAAATGGGTAAGGGTATGGGTAATGACTATTTCGTACCTGTTATCCTATAGGGTAATTATAAAATTCAAATATATATTCAATTCAATTTTCAACCCACTTAAATGTATACTCAATTCAATTTTCAACCCACTTAAATGTATATTCGTGTTTTTGAATTTTTATTCTTTATAAAAAATAATTTAGTTGGAATTGATTGCATATTTATTTTATTTTTTTATTAGAAATACAATTATATATGTGTTAAAATGAATGAGTTTTTGATGTTTAATTTGTAAAATATAATAAAACTAATTATTATACTAGTATTATCCGTTATTCACCCACTACCGTTTCGTTACCCGATAATATTAACGGGTAAGGGTAGGGTAGGGTAAGATCAATTTTTAATGGGTATGAGTAGGGGATGGGTAAGATCAATTATAATGGGTATGGGTATGAAAATGTCTCCACCCGACCCATACCGTACCCATTGACACCCCTAGGTACCGGTGCTTGTTGGTCCACCGCCAAGTGTCTAGTCAAAAGATGTTAACCTACTTTTCTAACACTTGCTGATCTAATATTTAGAAATTCCTCTCATATATTTGACGTGTCTACATTAAATATATAATATAGGAGCAAAATTAGGGTGTGATGTGCTCACCAAGAGAGTTGAAATCTAAGTACTTCATGAGTGATGCATGTACATGTAAAATTTTAAAGTTTCAAATTCATTTAGTACATGATCAAGCAGTCAACAAATGATGAAAAATTAACACATAAAACAATTAAAAAAATAATTTACAAACTGTTCATTATTTTGACCACTTGACTATGTAGTAAATGATACGAAACTTTAAATTTTTTACATGTACATGTATCAGTCAAAAAACATTTAGATTTCAACGGTTTAAATTCGTAGATCAAAATCAATTCAATAGCTTTTTGGAAGTTTGCTCACAAACAGGGACGAAACTTGGGGGGGGGGGGGGGCAAGCATGCATCAACAAGTTATACACAGATGCATACCGATTAACACCCTCAAACCCCACCCCCCCCCCCCCCCCCAAAAAAAAAAAAAAAAATTTTAGCCCCCAAATTCAAATTATGTTTCCGCCCCTGCTCACAAACCCCTTTTTATAAGCATATCACACTCTAATTTTGCTCTATAATCTAGACACACTAAGGAAAAAATCAACCATAGGTTATGAGAAGTTTTTTTTTTTTGAATGCGGGGCAGAGGCATAGGTTATGAGAAGTTAAACTCCATTGATCAAACATAACATCTCTCCAATTTAGTTGTTCTTAAAATTGTCTCCACTTAGCGAATAATTCGAATTTGCACGAAGAGAATTCTGTGAAAAAGCTTTGAAAGTGCCAAATAATGAAGAAAAAACAAGACAATATCTTAAAAAATCGATTTCCGCTACAGTATTGATTTGATTCTCTTAAAAAAATGATTCTCAATTTCTTACAATTTTATTCCCTCCGATAGTCAATGAGAATCGCCATCTAGTCACATCAATTTTGGAAGTTTATAGATTAATCTGGATTCCGTCTTTCAAATCACACGGTGTTATAATTGCGTCTGTCAGTAATTATCTTCAAAATGATCTAGTGTTTAAGAAGATAGGGGAAAAAAGTATGACATGGCTGTTTGAGACACGTGGCTCTATTTTTACAGGTTGAAACAAGCAAGACTGAGCTAATCTTGGAGAATTGGTACAAGGATCTTGCTCTAGTCTAATCATCACCAATAAACATTCAAGTTAATGATCCATTATTTTAGTGGAATTATGGTTTGCACCCACGAATTTGAATGAATACTCGTACAGGACCATTATGCAACACAAGATTAAGTTTCTTTAAACATCTTTTAACCTCCTTTAGCTGTCTTAGTTAATTCTTTCGAACAAATGCATACTCCTTAGCGAGGATTAAGATCCTCTAATTTAACCTTCTTCTATCCGAATCTTAATTATCTGTCCAAACCTTAAGACAGATCTATCACACAATTAAGTCTCCTTAGTTTTTACCGCTGAATCAAGACAACCAAACAAGAACTTTTTAGCATGGATTAGATATCTAATGCAGTCATGTTAGTCAAAACTTAGACAAAAAATTTCAAAGTCTGTTTTAAAATTCGTGCAAAGGTAAGTTAAATGATTCAAATTTAATCTGACTATATGAGATACCTCAACTGATATGAATGTTACGAACTTTGTCTCGATATTCAGTCCCATAATTATAATCGAGGACAAGTATGGAGACAATTATTCTCTTATTTACTTTGATATATCCTCTCATTTTTTTTCTTCATTATTCTTTTTCTTCTAATATTAATGCAAACTTAAATTCTCGAGTGTAGGGGCACGAGCCTCGTCTCTCTACGAAGATGTCAGGATTCAATTCTCAAAAATAATATCTAAAAGATACTGAGATGTACCAGAAGTCTTTTAATTAAAAAAAGAGAGAGTTAAACTATACAAATCTAATCTTACCCTATCAAGTATCTCACCTGATCCAAATCTCATGAACATTGCCTCGGTGTTTTGTCCTACAACTGTGATCGATGTGAAGTAACACAGTTATTACCTTCCTCACTTTGAACTGTCATCTCATTTTTCCTCTGTTATCTTCTCTGTTTTAATATCCGTACAAACTTAAGTCGACTGTTCGTATCTAATATGACCCTATTAGGTACCACATGAGATCTAACTTTCACGAACTTCGCCTTTGTATCTTGTCCCACAGCTATGACCCATGTCAAGTATGGAAACATAATTAATATCTTGTCCCACAACTATCAGCGTACCATGGTGGTTTCCAAAATATGGTAAGTGAAAGCACCGCCGAGAATGCAAATTTTCAATCAAAAACAAAATTCTCACACACGACAACCTACAAAAGCGAGGATGGAAAATTGTGAGTATGTTCAACCTGTGTAGGGAGGCTGTGGAGACTGGTAAGCACCTGTTTGAAGATTGTACATACGCAGCCGTTATACGAGAATATAAGGAATAGCAAACCGGATTCGGGATGGCCAGACATATCAAAAATAGAGATAACTACAAAGAAAAAGGCGGGTCATATGAAGCCACACATCAGAAGAAAAAAAAAAAGGCATGTTGATCATGCAATTCATCATAAAAGAAAGGCAATTCAATGAGGTGGGAAAAGAAGGTGTTGGTACGGACCAAGGGAGTATTAGGATCAACTGGTATGCTGCTAACAAGGGGGACGATGCGGTACAGACACCGAAAGGGAACTGGATCTACCAGTATTGGTATTCCATACCGAACTGGTACTGTTCAAACATGATGCGGCAAGGAAGGAAAAAAGAAAACCATAGACCTCTTTTGCAAAATTTTCATTCTCCCTTTAATTGCTTTCAACTCCTTTAATTTTTTATTTAATTCTCTTTTTTCATTAATATAAAATGGGCATTGGCCTTTTTTAAAAAAAAAATCTCAGCTTTAAATTTCATTTTTATTTTATTTTATTTTATTTGTTTACATTCACAACAGACTCAGTTGTTTGAGCTTTTACCTTTCTTTTGTTTTAAAACTTTTGTAATTTTTACCATTATTAATGGAATTAACAATAGAATTAAATGTGGACTTAGATCCATATTTTTTTCTAAAAAAAACAATTAATATCTTTCTCACTTTGATCAATCCTCTCATTTCTCCTCTTTTATTTAAGAGAAATATTTTTGTACCCCGAGCCATCAAACCCGAGCCTGTCCCCGAACTGGTTTAATTGGGTTTAACCGTCCGCTAATAACGATAATTTATTAATTTGCCATTAATTAATAAATTGTTGTTTTAACGCATTACAATTTTAATTTGCCGAAATTTTTATAAATACCCTAAATAATTAACAAATTACGGAATCTATCACATTTTTAGTGAAAATTCTAAAACTAGACAATCCGGTTAACCAATAACCGGATTGGGCCCTTCTTTCCGGTGGCCCAATTACCGGAATAGTGAAAATGGGTCCGGTTATTGGTTAACTGGAAATGTGGGAATATGTATTTTTTTGAAATGGAACAAAACCGGTTAGTGGTGCACCGGTTTTGGCCTTTCTTTCTTTTTTTTCTTTTTTTTTTTAAAACAGAATTTTTTATTTTTTATTTATTTTTTGTATTAAAATATTAGAAATGTTGAATATATTTCTTTGAAAATAGATGGAATACAATATAATTTGATTTAGTAGAAAGACTGCAACAAATAACTCGGATCAATATTTTTCAGGCCGGATTTTTCGCGGCTGTAAGAAAAATTAATATATTTCTTTATGTGTTATTGGAAAAAAATAAAAATGCTTAGATTCTGAGTTATTGATCCCGGTTCAAAAGTCACTTCTAGGTAATCCAGAAAATATTGTGATATTTCTAGTACATTTAATTTATTAAAAGTTGTATCTATTTTGAGAATTCTTTTTGAATAACAACTATTAAATAAATTAAAGTTTTTGTTTTTTTTCAAAAATAGATACAACTTTTAATAAATTAAATGTACTAGAAATATCACAATATTTTCTGGATTACCTAGAAGTGACTTTTGAACCGGGATCAATAACTCAGAATCTAAGCATTTTTATTTTTTTCCAATAATACATAAAGAAATATATTAATTTTTCTTACAGCCGCGAAAAATCCGGCCTGAAAAATATTGATCCGAGTTATTTGTTGCAGTCTTTCTACTAAATCAAATTATATTGTATTCCATCTATTTTCAAGGAAATATATTCAACATTTCTAATATTTTAATACAAAAAATAAATAAAAAATAAAAAATTCTGTTTTCAAAAAAAAAAAAAAAAAGAAAGGCCAAAACCGGTGCACCACTAACCGGGTTTGTTCCATTTAAAAAAAAATGCATATTCCCACATTTCCAGTTAACCAATAACCGGACCCATTTTCACTATTCTGGGAATTGGGCCACCGGAAAGAAGGGCCCAATCCGGTTATTGGTTAACCGGATTGGCTAGTTTTCGAATTTTCACCAACAAGGGGATAGATTCCGTAATTTGTTAATTATTTTGGGTATTTATAAAAATTTCGGTTTAATTTGATTGTTTTAAACGTCAACTTTACATGCTTTTGTACTGTGTTTTAATTTCATGGACAGTTTGTTAGGAACAGTTGTAATCACCAATCCTCGAATTAGTCCCCCATATTGTTAACGATCCTCTAATCATTTTCTAACTAATTAAGTACTTTAACTAGTTAAACTAGTTATAAGTACTTTAAAGTACAAGTTATAATGATTAGCTCGGGGACTAGCTCGGGGATTGGTTTTAATTTGAATGATAAGCACAAATTTTAATTAAAGTTAAACAAATTATTTTTGATATTTAATAACTAAAAAAAGAGCATCCATTTTGAAGTTCTATTTTGTTTATGTTTTGCTTCGTTTCTTCTTTCTTTTAAAAATATTTGATGAGTCTGCTAACAATTATTATTTCGAAGTACTTGTTTCATTATTATTTAATACATGTTTGTTTGCTTACAAATTGTCATTGTTGTGAGAAGTTCTATGTTGAGAATATAAAATAATTGATGTGTCTGCTAATAATGATTGTTTCGAAGAGTAGTTTCATTATTATTTAATACGAGTTTGCATGGTTATAAATTGTCATTATTGTGAAAAGTTATATTTTTCACAACATAAAATAATTGATAAGTTTGCTAGCAATTATTGTTTCTTAGTAGTTTTATTGCTTTTTAATAGAAGTTTCCATGCTTTAAAATGTGTTTGTAAACACAGGTTTATATGTTTGTAACAAATTTTTCAATGTTTGTAAATACAGGTTTATATGCTTTAAAATGTGTTTGTAAACACATGTTTATATGCACAAATTTTCAATGCTTTGTTTATGTTGTTTGCTTGCCAGTACATATTGGTTTGCTTGCCTTACACACAGGTTTATATGCTTTAAAATGTGTTTGAAGAATAAGCTTTAAAATGTGTTTGTAAACACAGGTTTATATATTTGTAACACAGATTTTTTAATTTTTGTAAACACAGGTTTATATGTTTGTAACAAATTTTTCAATGTTTGTAAATACAGGTTTATATGCTTTAAAATGTGTTTGTAAACACAGGTTTATATGCACAAATTTGTATTGTTTTGTTTATGTTGTTTTCTTGCCAGTATATATTGGTTTACTTGCTTTACACACATGTTTATATGCTTTAAAATGTGTTTGAAGAATAAGCTTTAAAATGTGTTTGTAAATACAGGTTCATATATATGTTTGTAAACACAGATTTTTTTTAATTTTTGTAAACACAGGTTTATATGTTTTAAAATGTGTTTGTAAACACAGGTTTATATGTTTGTAACAATTTTTCCATGCTTTGTTTATGTTGTTTGCTTGCCAGTACATATCGGTTTACATGCTTTACTTGTTCACATGTACTATTCTTGGCACATTCTGCACAAATGAAGAAAATTTGTGCTGGGGGACGCCCTCGGGGATTAATACAAATTTAGAGGTGTAAATTTCGTGCTCAGGGATGCGCTTGGGGATTCGTTCCAGTTTAGATCTGTAAATTTTTGCTCGGGGACGAATTCGGGGATTCATTTTTGTTTTTAAAAATAAAAATTTAACTCATTTACAATGAAAGTTAAACACTTGAACGCAGTAGATTAAACGCTTTTCTTTATATGTTTAAATTATACGATTATTTCGCTGCATTTGGCGGTGCTTTTGTTAAATTTGTTTAACAGAGCTTTTTTCTCTTCATGCAGCGAAATTCTATACAATAAAAAAAGATTGGTACTGTTATTACGCTGTATGAAGTAAAACCTAATCTTTTTGTCTTCGATATTCTAGAAGATTGGAGGACGCGCACGGGTACTTTGTTTGGGGGTACAATTATCAGCTTCCTTTATTTAAATATTTGTGCAAACTTAAGTTAAACTATTCGAATTTAATCTGAGTCTATGTTGAAAATAAAGAAGAATATCAAGAAGATTGATCTCAGACACTCATCATAGATCAAAGGATCAAGAATAGACAAAATAGGAAATATACTTTTATAGAAATAAAATAAACGGTAACATGTATCGTATTGGCATAAATAGCAAAATAGTACAAATGGTAACTTAGATAAAATTTTTGTATAAATAGAGATAGGAACTCTTGTAAAAACATAACAAACATATTCAAAAAATATTATCTCCTCGGAAATCATAAAATCAACACTCTATCAGGTATCTCATCATCCGAATTTCACAAACTTCGCCTCAGTATCTCATCCCACAACTTATGATTGAGGTCGAATACGGGGGACCCAGTTATTCTCTCTCGCAATGACCTCTTCTCTCATGTTTCCTCCGTTATTCTTTTCAACTTTCTGTTTCTTTATTTCATGACTTTTTTGTTTTGATGGAGAATATATATGGATTTAAACTTCTATTCAGAACCTCAGAGGAATATATTGATAAAAGAGATTCCTATACGGGGTCCGTATTTATAAGAGCTTTTTGTCTTCAATTTGATTTTTTTACCTGAATCAATCTGATACTATTTGTAAGTGTTGTAAAAAACATATGTTTACACCAATTAATCGGTCGATTAGTCGTTGATGGTGATCAGACTATTACGAATTTTTTCGACTAATCGACCGATTATTTTCGACTAATCGACCGATTATTTTCGATTATGACCAATTATTTTCGATTATGACCGATTAATCATTTGACAGTACCATGTCCGTCCAACAACCGGATACCGTTATTTACATCACCGATTTGTAATGCTTACAATATACTTGACAAAAGTCATGTTGCATCTCGATTTTCTTAGGTTGCAAACAACTACCAAATCATTTTTGAAATTATTACTTTCCATGTTCTGAATTATCACTTAGTACTATAAAAATTATCACATCGATTTTGGAGCTGAGAAATAAAAATCATCAGTCAATAATCAAATTAATTCCTTAATGAAATGAAAATGATTAATTAGTATAATAGGAACGTTTACTTGATATATTGTGAATTACTAAGAATTGTACGAATAATGACCTTTTTTTTAAAAAGAACTATCTGAAAATCTTGCAATTCTAATTTAATTTTATTTGTTATCACATAGTATGATGTGAATTATTGACTTTGTCTCAAAAACTTTGTTTGAAATTTTGTTATATATTTCGGTTGAATTTTGAACAATTTCTTATGTTTTAGGAAAAACATGGGTCGATGCCCATATTCATGGAGTGTAACTCCTAGTTGTATTTTTTTACAATTTCGGTTTTAATTCTATGTAAATTGATTATATTTTTATTTCAACTTCGTAGAAATCCTTGCTCAATTTTATTTGTCATATTTTGAATTTTAAAAAAAAAAATCTCTAAAACTCCTGAAAATTATAACTTTTTTTGCCATTTAGAAATTTAGACCTGAAAGAAGTTTGTACGTTAATTAATTATGTTTTCACGTGATAAAACATAATAATAAATGAGGAGGGTTCAATTGCCTCCATTTTTTGTGCCTTCACCATGCCTTCATTTTTTAAAACTTTAATAACTCAAAATTTTAAACTTAAAAGTTAAAATAAAACTGTTAGATGTGATCTATGTTATTTTCTCTATGTACTCATAAAAAAAATATTACATTTCAATTTTATTTTTATGTGAATCAATAAGTTCAAAAATCAACATCTAGAAATTATCCACATTAGTACGTTTTTTGCAAGCTCTTGATGACAACCAAAATAAAATTAAAATGTTATAATTTTTTACACGTATATAGATAAAATGATATAAATCATATCCAGCGATTTTATTTTAATGTTTAAGTTTTAAATTTTGAATTATTAAAGTTTGAAAAAATGAAAGCACGATGAAAACACAAAAATGAAAGCATTTCAACCCTTCTCATCATAAATTATGTAGAATGAATTACTTTTCATGCCAAGCAAACATGCCGGGTTGACGGGTAGACAAACGATCACACTGTTTGGATGAATTATGACCTTATGCACCAGTAATTGATTGCTACAGCACAAATGAAAAGTATATATATGCTATGGGAACATTCTGGATCTTCATTAAAAATTAGTTATTGACCAAGTGGAAGTGATTGAAAGAGAAATTAGACACGGCCTAGCTAGCTCCTAATAAAGATCTAGCACTTAATTAATCACCAATACAATTAGGTAAATTGTAATTAGTGTCCAACTTTAGGATACTCCTTTCCTACAGGGGCGGATATAGCTTAGTTAAAGGTGGCTAAGTCATTCTTATGATTTCAAAATATTAATTATATGTATAGAAATTTAATTGAATTTTTTTTTCAAACTTTCTATATAGTATAGTCATCCTCAATAAATGACAAATGTTTAGTTGGAGTCTAGTAGTTAGAGCTCTATTTTGTAATTGAGAAATCTTGATTTCAAATGACACTCACTATAATTATACATTTTAATTTTCAACCATCCCTATCAAAATTTTGTAGTTCCTACTCCTGTTTCTCTAGCAAAAGGCCTCATATTTTGAGCACTACTTGCTAAATCTAACTCTAGCTAGAAATTATATATATATAAAGGCCTTTTCATAAATCAAGGTTTAGACACAAACAATCTCATTTCTTTTGAAAAAAAGAAGAAGATAACTCTGTTATAAATATATATATCAATTGAGTTATTTATCAAAAGCTTTTTCAATTTATACTTTCATCGGATGGTTAGTACCGAATTTCCACATGAATCCATCAGCACAATCTCTCCTCGGTACTCCGATGCATAATTATCAACCCGAAAGACTAGATTTCTTGTAGCATCAACTTGAAAGACTAGATTTTTTTTCATAATCACAATCTCATTTCTTTGAGAAAAAGGAGGTAGCACAATTGGCTAGGAAAATGTCCTAGAGTTGTTATACCCAAAAGTCGAGAGTTCGATTCCCCCTCACGAACCTTGGTAGCTACTACCAAGTTTTCAAAAAAAAAAAAAAAAAACAATCTCATTTCTTTTAATTGTGATCGTTTTGTTTAATTTCTGTGAATTTAGGAGAAAAAAAAAACTTTAAATATGATAAAGAAAACAAAGAATCTTCTGTGACCGTGTTAGTAATTGCCGAAACTTTTATTAATACCATTCCCAACAAAATAAATAAATAAATAATCTATAAATTTTAGAGAATTTGATATTTATCAGGGGGCCGCAAAGACAAATGGCGGCCCTCAAGAATGGGACTGTCATTTATCGTTGCGATCCTGAGAAATATAGAATTCTCCAGTTTCAGTAATTTTTTGGTTTTTTTTTTTGGGAATGGTATTAATAAAAATTTCGGTAGTAATTGTACCGATTTTTGTTTTTAATATCCTAAAAAAGATAACAAATCTATCCCTGATTTTTTTTTAAATATCCAAACCGTCAAAATTCCTAGTGATTGAGCAAATTTCAAGATCTCATGAATTCTGACAGTTAAGTAGCTTTTTTTTAGATGTATTTTTAAAATGAATTAACATTTTAGTAATAGAAAAGAGGGAGCTAAAACTAACATAGATAAAAAAATGTTTGTTATTTTTTATATATTGAGAAAGAAAAAAAACACAAGACTATAAAATTTAATGTTGAATAGATAAGAGGTTATTTTGAGTGCATAGACATAATATGAAAAATTAGAAGATTAAATAAACCAAAATCACAATTTTATTTGATCTGTTTTTTCATTATGTCATGTTTCAAATTTATTACCAATTCTCGTCTCACATTTTTTTTCCTTCACAATATTTCAAAAATAATCAGCCTGTTTTTATGGATGTCAGTTTTAACCTCTTCTTTTCTGATTAATGAACCGCCATGATTCCTAGCGGTCTTATAAGAACCTCAATCGCCAGAAATTTTGACAGTTGGACATTTAAAAAAACGGAGGCATGTTTGTTATTTTTTGTAAGGATGTTAAAAAAAAAAATCGGGTAATCGTGGATTAGCCATGTCAATATTTTAATTTTTGTATTTCTAATTTTTTTTTTTTTTTTTTTTGTTCAGAGAGTAGTGAATAATGATGCAAGACGGCACTTGCTGCGCTCCGGTCAATTCTAAACTTTGTCTCCTCTTCTTCACTAAATTCTGCGGGTAAAAACAAAAGATAGAGGAAAACGACAACAAGATGCCTTTCATTATCCGTGAGACAGCGACTTCATAGTTTCGAGAATAGGAGATAGTATTATTTTACCGACAAAGCATTGTTGAACTAACATACACAGATTCCCGATTTTTTTATTTTTATCCAAAAATTAAATTGAATTTCAAAAATCAACCGAACCGCATTTCAAATTTTAAAAGTACCCAAACCGCTAAACGGTTAACCGGACCCTAGGTTCGGTTAACGGTTTAGCGGACCAAGGGTTCGGTTAACCGTTTAGCGAACCCTTGGTTCGGTTAACCGTTTAGCGGACCAAGGGTTTGGGTTCGGTTAACGGTTAACCGGATTCGTTGGTTCGCTGAACCGTTAACCGAACCCTTTTTTTTTTTTTTTTTTTTTTTTTCAAACAGAAAATTTTCAATTTTTTTTTTCTATTGAAAATATACATGAAAATTCGTATTTAGATTTATCAAATTTACACCAAAAATTTTTGTAAATCAAATATGAAATTTAAAATTATAGAAAAATACACATACACATACACATACACATATACATATACATATACATATACATAAATAATATACAGTTACCAATTTTTTTTACTTTTTTTTTACTTTTTTTTACTTTTTTTGAAATATACAGTTACTAATTTAAACTGAGAAATTCATTTTGATGGTTCATGATTACGGATCTTATACGACGAATTTAAACTGAGAAATTCATTTTGGACGAATTTTGGATTAATCCGAGAGTAAATTTTTTTTTGGGATTAATTACTAATTTTAATCGGAGAATTATTAATTTTATTTAATTCTTTGGTTCGTATAAATTTTGAGAATTATTATTCTTGAATCAATTCATAATTATTCTCTATTATTAAAATTTATGGGAGATGCAAAAGTTGGAGACCTTTAACCTCCCAAGAGGCCTCACATGCGCATCTCTATTTTTGCTATATTGGATCTAATACAACTTAAGATGAACAAAAATTCGGTCCAACCTAATGACAGCCATGCGTTTTGGCAAAATGGGCCGAACTCGCTGAATTTTGGCCAAAAGTTGATTGCATGGCTAATAAAGGGGAAGGACCGAACTATGTGTTATATGTGTTGTATTGGATCTTGACTATATGTTATATGATAGGATAAGATGGGATTGCATGTACAAAAAACTATATGTGTATATATGTTGCACAAATTGTATTATGTTGGTATTTTCTATGATTTTATATGAATTCATATATAATTTTCGGCCTAATTAATTTTCTGTTGCAGAAATTTATTATATATATTTTCATATAAATAATTTTAGACCTTATTATTATTATTATTATTATTATTTTAGACCTTAATAATTGGATGTTGCAGAAACTATATATATTCTGTCGGAATATTTATTTTATTAATATTCTATATAATCTATATACACTAACCCTAAACCCTAAACCCTAAACACTATATATTCTATATAATCTACATATACATATAAAATAAAATTCGTATTTAGATTTATCAAATTTACACAAAAAAAATTTGTAAATCAAATCTGAAATTTAAAATTATAGAAAAATATACATACACATATACATATACATATAAAATAAAAAAATACATATACATATGCATTTAAAATTTTCTGTTTAAAAAAAAAAAAAAAAAAAAAAAAAATTGGGTTCGGTTCGGTTAACGGTTCAGCGAACCAACGAATCCGGTTAACCGTTAACCGGACCCATGGTTTGGGTCCGGTTAATGGTTAACCGAACCATTTTGAAAAGGTCCGGTTAACCGTTAACCGGAAATTTGGTCCGGTTAACGGTTAACCGGTTTGGGTAGATTTCAAATTTGACATCCGGTTCGGTTATTTTTTGAAATTTAATTTAATTTTTGGATATAAATAAAAAAATCGGCACAGATTCTAATAATATTGAAGAACAAAATTGAAAATTTAGCTGCAACTTCAACGAATTAAAGTGTAAACTTGTAAGTTTCAAAAAGTTTAGGAATTAAAGTGTTGTATAACTGTTTTTAGTAAAATAATTATTTGCTGTGATATATTTCAGTTGCAATGTATATTTTTTAACATATTGTACAATGCAATATAAATGAAATATTTATTAAGATAAATTACTGAGGTTACTTCAGAAAAATACGAAAATATTTGCAAAACAGCAGTAAAATATATCATATATTGGACTCAACAAAAAAAGCATGATATTATATTTTTCAACCAATTCAAAATTTACAACAAACTACATATACATCTAAATAGTTAAATCAACATATTTCTTAAAAAATCACAATTAAGAAAAGTATAGGGGTAAAAGTAAATTTACTTTTAAAACTTTTTAAAAAGCTATAAATATCTGACCGCCCGGTCATGGATCGAATGGTTGTTAACATCGTCATGTGATCATGTCCTCTCGTGTGCTGTGGGGACCACCTTGTGCAAATTGGCTTTTGGACATCTTGATTTTCTGTGGCTTTTTACAATGAACGAACTGCAACGAATTAATTTCAATCAAAATTACAAAATATTTACAATGGGGACTGGGGAGTGTGAGAGTGGAGACCAAAGGCTGCACAAACACTGTGAAAAGGTAAGCCATATTTACAGCTAGTCAACGCATTATCCATCCTCAACTGTCTGATCATTGAATCAGACGGTCATCATTTGCTCCAATCCTCAACAAGACACCACGTGTTCGTTCGTGATTTGCGCGTGAACCGGCTGACGGCTGCGTCCCCCTTTCACGCTCCCGTGACGTGTTTTCATAAGGGATCTTCTGCGGCATTCCCGTGAGCGAGCAACCCGCTGATTTCTCACCCGTAATAATATTTTGCTTAACAATTCCATTGACGAATTTTGAGAAACTCTTTTATTGTCTTAGACATTCAAAATAATCATTCCAATTGTTCTAAATGCATACTTGTCTGAGCCCAAAATATAATATATAGCTAGCATCAAAAGCGAATTGACATACAATTAATGAGAATCAATTGACTCCATTAATTTAGAAAAAAAAATTATATAATTTTTTTCATATATTTTAAGAGTAAAATGCTATGATAATGTAAATTAATCTCATTCGTAATATGAAAATTTTATACAATCGATCTTAATTAATATTTAACTCTCATAACTTGAAAGTCTAACTTTGCTCCTGAATCTAGATTACTTGTTCTTATCAAGAACAATAATATAGTTTGACTACATTTCTTTAATCATTACAAACACATCACTATTTTTTTTATCTGTATAATTTCAAGTAAGCATGTAATTGGTTCGGTTAGTCAGCTCTATACTTATCAGTAATAATTTCTTCCAAAGAGGAAAACTAAAAAGAAGCTACGTAACTTCTGTTGAAAGATAGACATTGCATTTTTGCATATATAGAAGTTGATGATCAGTATCTATAAAATACAGCTGTAAGGTGTGATCCCTTACCTAATAATCGTCCTTTTAAATACAGGCTTAACTTTGAATCACCAACACTTGTTCAATTTTAAAATTGCATTTGTGTGGAGACTAGCGAGGCATCTAATCTTTTTTAAATTATCATCATTTCATTTAATAAAGCCTCCAATAGTCGCCAGCCGACCAATACTTTGATTTTGATGCCTCTTCCACCAAGCCGCCCAATGACTTGATCACTTGTGTATCTTACATTATTTTTCTCAATTTAGTCCCTTTCAACTTTTTTCTCTTTTTGGAATACAAACAGCGGAACACATCAACCTCTTATTAATTACCACCATAATCAAATTCTTATCTCACCATGTGCCACCTCATCAACAGAATTCCTGGGGGTATTTCCGTCAATAAATGGTGGGTGTATATATAAGACCAAGTCATGCCATCTTCTTCAACTCAGCACCAACAATTATAAAAATATCCACACCATATCACAGAGTCTCTAAATTTTCATCTTTCCAAAATTAGACAAATGACAAAGGTTCATCCAAATGTTGTTGCACGAGCAACTGAGCAGCCGAGATTGGCAGTTGCAAGTGCTTCCGAGCAGCACCGGCACGATCCGGAAGTTTTAACCGTGTGGAGGAAGTCCCTTCTGTTCAACTGCAACGGATTTACAGTTTTTGATGCTACAGGAAATCTAGTCTTTCGGGTTGATAATTATGCATCGGAGTACCGAGGAGAGATTGTGCTGATGGATTCATGTGGAAATTCCGTACTAACCATTCGACGAAAGGTATAAACTGAGAAAGCTTTTGATAAATAACTCGATGGATATATATTTATAACAGAGTTCTTCTTTTTTCAAAAGAAATGAGATTGTTTGTGTCTACCTAGCTAGCTAATAGTAAAACCTTGATTTATGAAAAGGCCTTTATATATAATTCCTAGCTAGAGTTAGATTTAGCAAGCATAGTGCTTTAAAGATGAGGCCTTTTGCTAGGGAAAGGAGTACCCTAAAGTTGGCCATGCTAATTACAATTTACCTAATGGTATTGGTGATTAATTAGGAGCAAGCTAGGCCGTGTCTAATCTCCTTGAATTACTTCCACTTGGTAAAGAACTAATTTAATGAAGGCCTAGAATGTTCCCATAGCATATATATACTTTTCAACAGTGCTGTAGCAATCAATTACTGGCATGGTGCATAAGGTCATAATTCATCCAAACTACTATTGTTAATTGAAAAAGAAAAAAGGTATATTAATTATGACTAACATCATCATTTTTAATTGTCTCTTCAAAATCCAGAAACTTAGTCTTAGTGATCAGTGGTTGATATACAACGGCGATGCATGCACAAAGCCTCTCTTCTCCATCAAAAAACACGTAGCTATTCGTCCTACAAAAACCCTAATTTACATGATACCCGCTAACTCGGGCGCTAACGGCCCGAAGTACCGCATAGACGGTTCGTACCATCACCGCAACTGTGCAATGTACAACCAGCAGGGACAGGTAGTTGCAGAGATTCTAAAGAAGGAGAGCAACACTGGGGTGTCTCTTGGCAATGACGTGTTCCGGCTAGTTGTCCAATCAGAACTTGACAAGTGTCTGGCGATGGCAGTTGTGATTGTACTGGATCAGATTTTTGGGCCTGGGCCTTCTCTCCTGAGGAACTGGTCCTTCTAGAAGCCTTAGTAATTATTGTTTCAAATTGTCTTGGCCCAAATGTTTTAGTTCTGGGCTAAAATTTGGATCAGAACCCTCATGTATGATTTCAGAGGGTTTTGTAAATCTTGTTTCTGTATGGTTTTGCTTTTTAGATAAACCATGCATTAAGAAACTGAAGCTGTCAATAAATGTAATTTAACATATCATTTTTATTGTAAATTTTCTTCTTCTTTTTTTTGGGGGGGAACGAAGTTCACCTTGTATCAAGTAGTCCTTAATTTATTATCTTTCTCCTTTTTTATATAAATAATAAGCATTCTCAACTCTCAAGAGACCAATACTTCGCACTTTGGATTGAATGAAAATACTGTAATAAGGTAGGGCAGCCATAAGAAAAAAATGAAAGCTGGAAAAATGACGTAGGTACATATCACGTCAAAATAATACTAATTCAGAAGGAACACATGTATGTAAAAAGATAATTTTACGTTATATTCAACTTTTATGATACATATGAGAATCAGTCTTTGATCTAGTGATAAATGTAATATTCTCTGTGGGAGGTCATAAGATCGAAATCTTTGTGAATATTAAATAGTTGGATACTCTGACCTCCAACCTTTACTCAAAAGCTTTTATGTCATATTCAATTCTTATTGTATATGTATTAGAATAAAAATTATAAAAAAATAATTAAAATTGTAGGTATATTTTTCATTATTTAGATAGGGTGTGTACTAAATTTAAGTGAACTTAAAATTTAACTGATCGTTTATTATAAAGTCATTAAAATTCCAACGTTGAAAAATATAAATTGTTTGATAAAGCTAAAATTAAGCATTTTTTAAACCCATAATTTGCACTTGGATTACACGCAAAGGTTGTTATAACTAATAGGGTAAGGTAGCAATAAAAATTGACGATTTATTTTTTATATGGAAAAAAAAAGATAAAATGTTTCAAATAAAAACAGCAATCCCCAATGGATTTTTAGAAGAAAAAAAACAACTTCACTGTATCATTGGTACGGTAGAAGATGGAAGGGTTTTTAAATACCGTAACAGTGGTACGGTGGATAGCATTTCATGGGTGCACCACAATTGGATCCTCCACCGTACCAGTGATACGGTGAAGTTAATTTTCCTAAAAAAAAATTGCTTCTAGAATGCTTCTTCATCCTCCACCGTATCACTGTTTTAATAGAAGCTTTAATTTGTAGGCAGTTGCTAGTGGCCATGTTCGGCAACCTCCTTAAGAGGTTTAGGATTAAGATTTTAATCCTTGCTAAGGAGCATTTGTTCGGTAAAGTAGTAGGATTAAGAATGAAGACTTAGTATGAATAAAATATATTATGTAATATGTAAAGACTTAAATACCCTTACATTAATGTTATCATGCAATGTGACTAAGAAGAATCATTACATTATAATATAGTGTATATAATCACATTTAACTGAAATTAAAAGTAATTTTGTTAATAAAATAAATAAATAATTTTTTTTAGCTAAAATTTAGATTAAGTAGTCAAAAATCATTCATCAAAAATATTTAAAAGGCGAGCCATGGATTAACTTGTATAATGGTATGCAATAAGAACAAATTAATATTAGTGAGCCATAATAGCAAATAAACACCAATGTTATAGACTAGTCCATACAGGCACCAACTGGTTCGTACCATGATCAAATGGTATACCAACCAAGAGCAAAATTAAATCAGTTGCAAATAACAATGATGTCAGTTATAATATATTAATTAAAAACATACAATTCAATAAATAAACAAAACCAGTAAACAATACCACTGAATGTAAAATTGATCAAAAATCCAAACAAATATGTGAGGTGGGGTACGCACCAGTAAACACAAACAAAAGAAAACAAAAGACCAAATTATAAGTTTTGCTAATTCTTTTCATTGAAGTTAATCACCGGTGTAGAGTTATTCATTTGCTTACTCAACTATACGCACACTCTCTCCTGAAGTTCATCAATGGTGTAGAGTAATTCTATTGCTTTCTCCCTCTCTCTCCTGATCTGATCAACAATGGAGCTCAAAATACTTGAACAAAATAATGAGCAAATGGGATGCCATTGAAGAGAGGGTTTCGCCACGAACGTCATGCAACTGTCGGATTGAACTGCCAGTCACTAGATCGCTACCAATCTTCACCGGCGATAAGAGGGTTTTTTTCTTTCATGCGTCTTGGGAAGCGTCCTCCCAAGAGAGAAGAAGACATTAAAAAATAAATAAAAATGAGAATCCTTCTGGAGCTGTCCACTTTTGAGGGCATTTTTTGTCCGAAAATATTTGCTTTTGGGGCTTAAGGAGATCTAAAGGAGCCTTGATTCTTAAGGAGGGAGTGAGACAGGCTTAAGAAATGTTGCTAAGGAGGTCGGTTAATCCTGTCTAAGGAACTTGTGTTCGTCTGGATTAAGAGCCTAAGGACCCTAAAGGAGACTTAATCCCTCCAGCCGAACATGTACAGTAAGTTTTTCGCTTTTAGAATTTTCTTTTATGCCAATTTAATCGTTTGGATGTTTTTAATTAATATAATATACTTACGGATTTTTTTTTTAAAAAAAATCATAAAAAAAATCAGGGACATTTGAAACTGTTTGTCTTTTTATAAATAAAAATAAATAAATAATAACTGCTAGAATAAAGGTACGCATTATCATTGTTTTATGTTAAAGAATTTATGAGAGAGAAAAATATATCACCATGTTCATAGAATACAAAATTAAAACGAACACATTTATGTAAAATTAAAAATGATACTACTAAATACTAATAGTACGACTTATCGACAATGAACTTTCACGCATCAATTATTCTAACGAAATTACATTTCTGCTTATCAGCCGAAGATTATATTATCTGCCAAATTTGTAATGGCTTTCTGTATGGAAAATAAAGGGCTGCTAATTGAACAGGACAGTTTGTGGATAAACGGGCTGAACAGTTAACGAACTAATATTGAACGAGTTACATTCTGAACAAAGTCTGAACTTCGGTTCATGTTCAAGTTAAATCTTTAATACAAAACGGATCTGAACAATTATTGGACAGCCCGTTGACCAGCCCGTTTCCTTGTCCAGTGAAGAGCCCATTTGATCAGCCTCAATGGAAATGAATATACGAATGATGCGCATATGACTCGGCAGTCGGCACAAAAGGAAAGCCAATCTAAAATTTTCCACATCGAATAAAAAAGAAGAAGATTATTTCCTGCAATCAAGATTCCACCAATTGAATAATCGACAAGTTCAATTATGAGGATATTTTTTAATATGAAATGCGTATCTTCTTTTTTTATCTTTTCTTACTTTATAACTTAATAGAATAAGAACAGCTAATAAAGAATTATCTTTATTTTTAAGCAGGACAAGATCTGTATCTAATTAAGCTCCACCGATGCCTCGCATCCACTGGCCGAATTTATACCCCACTCGGGTTGACCTAAACGAGCTCACCAACCAGCTTACAGTAGAAGAAATATTGACGGCAATTCACCAATGGCCAAACAATAAAAGTCCGGGTTCAGACGGATACTCGGGTGAGTTTTATAAGTGTTTTGCGGACCTCATAGTACAAGATTTAAAGGCAGTTTTTCAGCAAGTGATGGAAACAAGATCATCTTTGGAGCCACTGAACACTTCTTACATCATCCTAATTCCAAAAAAAGAAAGCTCACAAACGGCAGGAGACTACCGGCCGATCAGTCTTGTACATGGAATCCAGAAAAAAATTTCGAAGATCTTAGCAAACCGCTTGCAATCCCATATGGGGAAAATTATAACAGAAGCGCAGACAGGATTCCAAAAGAATCGACAAATAACTGAAAGCTTTATATATGCACGCATGTCCTGACATGTGCAAGAAGAGATAAAATACCCTTGGGAATGCTTAAGCTTGACATCAAGAAAGCATTTGACACGATCAGCTGGGAGTTCACAACTGAAGTTATGACAAATTTAGGATTTCCTGAAGCATGGATTCATTGGATTAGGCGGGCGATTTTTCAAGGAACTTCCCAAGTCCTTATCAATGGCTCACTTGGAAAGAAGATCATCTTAAAACATGGGGTTAGACAAGGAGACCCGCTCTCTCCCTCGCTCTTCATCATCGCTATGGATTTCCTAGCAAGATATTTGCAAAAGTTAGCACAAACAGGGGCGATCAAATTACCTTATGCCAACATGAGACCTTGCCTGCTATACGCGGACGATGCCCTACTATTCATGAAGCCAGATATTCATCAAGTACAAGCAATAAAAAATAAGCCTCTTGTTCTTTCAACAAGTTTCGGGTCTGGCTACCAACCTTCAAAAGTCAGAAATGCTGGTAACCAATGTACAAGAAAGTGAAGCAGCAATATTGGCATCGTCACTTGGATGTAGGCTCACAAATTTTATCTTCATATACTTGGGCATACCACTATCAGACCGCCGCCTACCGAGATCAGCATATTTGGACCTACTCAGCAAATTGAACAATAGACTAGCGGGATGGGCAGCAAGATTCTTGTCAATAGCAGGAATGTTAGTGTAATAATCTAGAAGTCAATAATACGATAATTTATCATAAAGCTTTGTTCATGAATTGAATGTTTATCATTTTGTTGCCTTGAGTATTATTGCATTTATGGATCACTTCGAGTTCATGACTGAAATTGTGAAACTCCATAATATAGATGATATATACTCTTAAAAAGTCACTGACCAAGGTAATTAGCAGGAACACTAATTACCGCGATAAGGTTAGTATGTGGATTAAAAGATGGTTAAGTTTTACAAACCACCTGACACGAGATGTCATTTTAATCACATCGATACATGTTCTAGGAACATGGTATTTGACAGACCCCGAATGAAACATTAAATAGAATTGTGTTCGTGTCATTTATGTTTTCATTCAGTGTCAGGTTTTACAGTATGAGGTATTTATCGTTCCCACTGAGAAATATGTATGTGTGATTGTTATCTACCGCTGTCCGTAAAAAGCAGTCATAACGGTAGCTTTTCCATATGTATAGCTTAGCTGAGGAAGTGATAGTTTATCAAGAATACTATTTGTCCCTCGTATCTCTATACGAGCTATAGCATCACTGGGCCCCTTGATAGAGTAAGATTATCTGCTAGCGGTATAATTACAAGAGTAATTATATTTGATAATCTGCTCAAGATCAAGAAAAGATTCAGTTAGCAAGGATGACACACATCTACCTTGAAACTGATCTGATAGCTATGAGACAGAAGAACAGACACAAGTAAATTGTTTACTGGATCGTGATATTGTACAGTACAGCATCATCTGTGTAATTGGATGGTCATGATGTGTTGCCAGATGCCACCCATGATTATAGAAGTTAAAACAGTTTTAACTCTATTTACTAACACAACACAGATCCTATTGGGTCACACCATATAGGAGTTAATCGGAGAATCTTATTGTGATTGATTATAAATTGGTTATGATCAATAGTAAGATGGTTATAATTAATTATACGTGTTATAATTAAATTATAAATGTTATGTAAAAATAACAAGCAAAAACATTGGTTAATTTATAAACGTGTGTGACACGTTGTATAAAAGTTAATCGGTTAATTTATAAATGTGCAGGACACGTTGTATAAATTACCGAAACAACAAACCGCAAGAAAAATATATATATAATTGTTCAGAATAATTATATGAATATTATTTGTGTTCGGGCCGAGGGCATTCGGGTCTTTTCAGATTCGTCTTTATCCGCATGACATGTCATTGATCCTATCCAGATGACATGTCATCAATCCTATCCACAAGGGCAAAATGGTCATTTCACACCTATGCCACCTTGCATGTGTAGAAACATGGAGAAGAGTGTGGAAGGGTGTGGAAGGGGTATTTTGGTCATTTCACATATAAAAGGATGAGGTGTCAATGGCATACTTTGTAAATAGGCCGAACTTGGAGGGCATTTTGGTTTTTTGCAACCGACCCTAAACACTATAAATAGGGGTGGAGGGGTAGAGAGAAAATTTGCTAATTCACTTGTATCGTTTCGTGCAGAATCGAATCGGTATTTTCTCTCTTTCTCGGTTTCTCTCCCAAATAGTGTTTCGGTTGAGAAAAGAAAGTTATACGTAGTTGACGTATAATCTTGCAGGTTGTTGTGGAGTATATTTACGGGATTGATGAATAGTGTTTTACCGAATTTTGCGGTATGTCAGTTTTGCATATTGATGAAACTGAGCAACCGAAAATTCGTGTTTACGGGTTTTCGTCTTTTCCCTGTGAATAGTGTTTTTGCATAATTCTGCGGTTTACGATATTTCTGGCAGAAGAAATAAACCGCTCTCCGGTTAGTCCTGGTGGATAACCGATAGAGGCATCAGACGTCTGATGCTCCGTTCCGAGTCGATTCCTTCCCTGGTGAGGCTCTACTCGCTCGGTCTGCATTCCAACTTTGATTTGGAAACAATGTATAAATATGTTATATTAATCTATTTAATTTGTAAGTAGATTAAAGTTTTAGAAATCAATCATGGAGTAGATCTGTAAAAGGATTAAATTGGGTTTTGATGCCAAAGGAATACTGAAGGTGGACCGCCTTGGAAAGTTTCCTGACATACCCAGTTTAATCCTGAGCTTAAGTTGGCCATAGAAATTTTTGTTCTACGGTCATTCCGCACCTTAAGCCTAAAAGGGGTTTTGGTTAGCACCGCGAAACCCCAACAAGGAAGACTCGTGTTACTCAACTCTATCCTTTCGTCGCTGCCTATATACTTCATGTCAGTCATAAAACTGCCACAATGGGTTCTGGATCAGATAGACAAGATTAGATGCCGATTCCTATGGCACGGGGTAGCAGAAGAGGCGAAAGGATACAATTTGGCAAAATGGGAGCTTGTCTGTCAACCGAAATCAAGTGGAGGATTGGGTGTTCTTGACTTGAAAGTCTTCAACAGTGCCCTTTTACTCAAATGGCATTGGTACTGGTTCAAACCAGATGGTAGAATGTGGAAAATCTTCATCCAAAACACAACAAATATGATCGACTTGGTACCAAATACAGGGGTATTTCTGGAAACCGCAAAAGACCTCATATCATTTTTCCAAGTATCCACACAGTGGGTACCAGGAGATGGAAAGTCCATTTCATTGTGGAAGCAAAACTGGGGCTTTGGAGTTCTACAACATCAGTTGCCAAACCTATATTCATTCATAATGGAAGACAACACCACCCTTAGGCAGGCAGTCATCACAAGGGGAGCAATACTGCAATTTCAACCCAACCTGTCAGAAGAAGCATTGGCCGAATTACAGCTACTCAGGGGTCACTTAACTAAATTGCAACTTCAAACAGGAACTACAGATGAATTGAGATGGAGATGGAATGACAACGGACAATTCACTGTAAAGTCAACATACACAATGCTAAAAGGAGCTCCTATGATCAGCAAGAGAGTTTCAAAGATATGGAAGATCAAAGCCCCACCGAGAATGATAATCTTTGGATGGTTGGCAATACAAGACAAGATTCTAACGCATGCAAACCTTCAAAAGAGAGGATGGGCATTTGCAAGTATGTGCACACTGTGCAGGGGAAACCAAGAAACAACAAAGCACTTATTCCAGGAATGCCCATACACGGTAAAACTGTATAACGAGTTAATGTTAAAGAGACCATCTCACAAATGGCATCCTTTGCAAGCAGACTACATGGCTACTGCTGCGATGGGAAAAACAGAAAAATCAGCACTACTCATTATGCAATTCGTTATATGGAGAGAAAGGTGCAGCAGATGCTTCTCGGATTCAAACAAGACAACAGAAGATTTGCTTGAAGAGATATTGAGGACAATGCAATTCTACCAGAAACCGGTGCAGGCAGTCCAACTGGTACAGTAGGGACAAGGGGGACAAATTGGGGAGAATTAAAAAATACTGGAAATAGCTAGTTAATTTTGGATTTTAGATAATTTAGACTTCTTATTTCGTTTCTATTATGTTCTTTTTTCAATTATTGCTCAAATGTTTTGGGTATTATTTTCACTCTTGTAATCCGGTTACAAAACTTTTGTAACTTTCTTAATGAAATTAAATGTGGACTTGATCCACATTTTTTCTCAAAAAAAAGATCTATATGTAATTTTTCAGGAAAAATGGAAATTGAAAACAACGAAGCAATTTTTGGCAGGATTTCAATTGAATTAATTCTGCGATATGGTCAATTCAAACAAAGGCTAATATAATATGTATCCAGAAGCCAATTTTAATTTCTAATAATGGAATTATTTAACCGGACTAGCTCAGATATCTTTTTGCTTCCTACATTATTTTTTATTTTATTATGCTGACTTATTTCTTCTATAGATATTAGATAGATAGCTGGAATTTTAATATAATTAATAAACACCAAAATATTAGTTCTTTTATTTAGAGAGCCGTGGTGGCGTGATATAAAAACCGTGAGGAAATTTATACAGGCCGAGCCTGATGTTTGGTTTTATATGGCCCCTTGTTTTCCTTTGTTCAAAGTTTGAAGTACAAAAATTGCTGGGAAAATGGAGAACCAGTAGGTCCAGTAGTCCAATACCAATGGAATATTTGCCTACGGGCAAAAAAAAAAAAAAAAAAATGGAATATTCGTTAAATATTTATGCCGTGACTGTATGCCATTGCCACGTGACATAACCAAAAAAGAAGTCGCATCTTGTGACTTCGGTTAAGTTTGAAAAAGATTTCTTTTTATCTTAGTTATATACTCCTGGCGTTGCATTAAATGTACTCCTGATATACCTATGGGGTCGAGATTTTGATAGACGGTTGTGTTAGAAAATATTAATTAGAAAAATTACTTAATATGAAGCGAACATATTTAAAAAATAAAATACTACATGTTCATATATATAATGACTAAAATAACTTGGAATATAATTATTGTTTTTTAAAAGTTTTTTTTTCAAGGTTTTGTATTTTCACATCACAAGTGTCATGCTTTATGAATTTAGTTGAATTTAATTGTCCCATTAATTTTTTTTTATCAAGATTGCTTTTAACTATAAGTCAAACCAATTGAATAATTTGTTCATTCGAATTACACACAAAATCAAATAATCTGAATTTTAGTTTGATTTATTCGATTTAATTTGAATTGATAAAAAATTATAATAGTATTGACAATACAATTTATATGGTTCTGATTTACTATCTCTATTTACTTATTTAGCTTTTAATTATCAAACATAACCATATTATTGTCAATACAATTATAATTTTCGAATCAAATCAAATGATTTAAATGACCGAGATGTATTATCTAAAATTGATACAGTTCAATTAAAATCAAACTAACAAAAATATACCTTGAAGTCCCTCTTTCGAAATGAAATAATTTTTAAATACATTTCTTTTCTATAGTTGATTTATGTTTTCTATAATATATTCAATAACATTGCCATCTGTCCTGAAGGTTCAACTACTCAAAATGAACCAACTCCATGCCTCCATCCTTTGTAAATGGTTCGCATTCTCAAGAAGGATATTTTATTCATCTCTTTCATCATGATGGTTCGAGATATAAATTCCTGATTTTCTTTTGGAAATTATAAAATCAAATCTTCAAAGAATTTTTTTTTTTTTTTTGAAAAATATAGATGAAACTGCACTATAAAAAATAGCCTGATGTAATCACACTAATAATGTGATTCCAGCGATTTTTGTAGAAATATGTGGTCAAAGAGTTTGACGTTTTAAAAAATATTGAAACTGCATTATTAGTGCAACATCAAAACTTGTACTGCGAAAGCGTATCATTATTAGTTCTGTTATATTTATTTAACAAAAATAAAAACAATTCTCTTTTCATATAATTAAAGTTTTTATTTTAAAAAAAAATCAAAATCCATGGATCGTGGAAATCAAAGTTCGCAGTCCGCACTGTATAAAGTTTTTATTTAAAAAAAAAATCAAAATCCATGGATCGTAGAAATCAAAGTTCCGCACTGTATATAGCCGCCATAAAATGAGATGGGGAAAGAGAATGAAAACATTTTTATATTATTTTTAAGCTTGTTAGAGGGGAGAGGTGATCTCAGCCGTCAGATGGTGTGATGCACCATGCACGCCGACCTGCAACAGGAGAAACATTAGGATCCGACCGTCCGCTGACTTTCCTATTTTCTTTATACCCATTTAATTCTTTCGACGTAAGAATCTCATATCACTCTTTCCCGTTTCAAACTGTACCCTTGTGCCTGCCACGTAAGTTGTTTTGTCCTCAAGTTGTACAGCCTCCATTATCTGATGGAGACATCATCAAATGGACGACGCTTGTAGAGCAAAAATTCTAAGATAATTAAAAAGTAAAACAAAGCATATAAAAGCAAATTTTAAAACTCAAATGTCTATATTTTTCACAAAGCAATGCACAATAGTATAAAATAAATGAATTTATGTTTTGTACATCTATTATATCTCTACTGTTAAATGTTAATAATTTAAAATTTAAAACTCAAATGTCAAAATAAATCTGTTAAATTTGATCTATATCATTATTTCTATATAACTTTGTTTTCATCGGCATCAAGAGCTGTAAAAATATATTGATATGAATAAATTCTGAATGTTGATTTGTATAAAAACAAAACTGAAAAGTGATAATTGTTTATGTACATGTAAAAGGAAAAAAAATCGCATCTAACGATTTTATTTTGAAATATAAATATTAAACCTTTTTTTATTGTAAAATTAAAAATGAAGACAATGATGAAGACACGAAAAATAAAGGCCTGAATCTCCTCATAATAAGAAATTCTTACAATAATTTAAAATTTGCATAATAATAATTACCATAAAATAAATATAATATGTAAAAAAGTAACTTTTAAATTTATTAAAAATAAAATTATGCTATTGCCGAAGTAAACAACGAAATAGTGAGACTTCTAATAAAATTTTATTTTATTTTATGTCTATCCTAAAATTGGAGCGTTTACCCTAGACGTGGATATCTCCAATTATAGATAAATGGAGAGGATTAACACTGGAGTGTACGGCCGAAATGTAGGGCGTGTATATAGCGAGACCTTGGTTTTATTATTTGTCTAAATCGCTTCTTCTTCTCCAAGCATCCTCAGCTATCTAAACATCTCTCTATCTTAAACCCTCTTCTATTACATCAATCTTCAGGTAAGACACTGATTTCTCAATTTCTACATAACTTCATATCAGCTAGCTAATCAGATCGTGTACTATTTTTAGATCTAAATATTATTATGCTTTCTTTTTCCCTCTCAATTTCTTCGATCTACTTGTGCACTTGTTTCTCTTAATATTCACTGTCGTTTTAATTTATATTTTATTTCAGGAGTTTCATTTGAAAATGGTGGGCTCTGATAAATCATGGAAATTGGCGGATCACCCGAAGCTTCCTAAGGGAAAGCAGGTGGCCGTCGTGGTTTTGGATGGATGGGGAGAGGCGAATCCCGATCAGTACAATTGCATCTACATTGCTGAGACCCCCACCATGGATTCTCTTAAAAATGTATTTATTTGAGAAAAAAAAAATTGTGTACCTAACTTCATATATCAATTATTCTTTGACTTGACATTTGACTGTATAGGTTTCCTTTAGTTATTGGTAGTACCCTGAGTTAGCTATTCAGTGAATTATTTCCTTGCTAATTATGTCAAGTTTTATTTTTTACGAAATCTGTTTATCAGTTCACTTTCAATGATTAGTTTTTCTTTCCTTGAGAGCAGTGCGGTGTATTAAACCTGTCTTGTTATTTTGTTATCTTGATCTGAGGCAAAATCATCCGTTGAAGAGAATATATTTTAAACAATTAATTACCAAAATTTCTGGTTCTTACTGCTTATTGGAGGGTGGGTAACATACGTTTTTTTTATTTGTGTGTGTATAAAGCGCCAGTACTAACTCCTTGTAATTTTTCTCTTCTTAAGGGTAAGCCCGAGAGATGGACACTGGTAAAGGCTCACGGGACAGCTGTCGGCCTTCCCAGTGATGATGATATGGGAAACAGTGAAGTTGGTCACAACGCTCTTGGAGCTGGTCGCATTTTTGCTCAAGGGTACAATTCTTTTTGTTCATCGATTAATTTTATTTGGATATACTTCTTTTGGGGCACTTTATATTTGAAACCTGCAAGTCTTGAAATATCATTTATGGCCCTGCATAATGGAAGTTTTCTTATCAATTAAGGCAGAAAGGAGGTGTTTTGTCTTTTGGGGGGAGGTTGTTAATTGGTTGTACTTACAGTGCTGTCATAAATTTTTTGTCTATCCCAATTGATAAAGTACAATAGCAGTATATCTATTTTCATGAGCAAAATGATATTGTTGTTTTAAATTGAATTAAAAATATATTTGTTACTCTTTTGTTTTCTTATTAGTGCTAAGTTGGTGGATCAGGCACTTGCATCTGGCAAACTCTATGAAGGGGAGGGATTCAAGTATATCAAGGAATGCTTTGATCAAAACACTCTTCACCTTATTGGGTTGTGTAGCGATGGAGGTGTCCATTCAAGGCTTGACCAAGTTCAGGTAATAAATTAATGACAAAACTATCGTGCGCACACGTGCTTTTATCATTCTGAAATGCCAACGTAATTTATCAATTTTATCTTTTCTTAATTGTTCTTGTAGTTGCTTCTGAAAGGTGCAAGTGAGCATGGTGCAAAGAGGATCCGCGTTCACATCCTAACTGATGGTCGTGATGTCTTGGATGGTTCTAGCATTGGCTTTGTAGAAACACTTGAGAAAGACCTTGCTGAGTTACGTGCAAAGGGGGTTGATGCACGCATAGCATCTGGTGGTGGTCGTATGTACGTCACCATGGATCGTTACGAGGTAATTCCCGCTAAAAAAATTAAAAGAGTTCTAGAAATACTTTAATTGTTGACGTCAATGGATAATTTGATAAAGTGTGTTACTTAAGTCCTTGTTCTGGAATCTTTAATGGAAAATCTGTGTGATTTTAGATGCACTATTCTCCTTGTAACTTTCTAAATAGTAATTACAAGCAAGGAGATGGATATGAGAATTGCCTTTTTTTTTTCTTTTCTTTCTGGAGCTCTTTAACCTTATGGGCCTGTAAGGTAAGTGTGGAAAAGCAGAATAGAGTGGAATAGCTGTTCTATTCCTGCCGAACAAAAAAAGAATTGAGTGGAATTGGGTCTGTAATTTTGCAATCAAACTCCTGTTTTTTACACTTTGATCCCTTCTGTATTCCGTTGTGAGCTGATTCTCTATTCCATGGGAATGGTGGAATAATAGAATTGGCCTTTTCCAAGAGATGGAATTGGCTCATTTACCAACACTTTTAAGTCTTCCACTATTCTGTTCTTCCACCATCAATCGAACACAACCAAAATAGTAAGAAATGGAAGCCCATTCCAAATTCCACATGCGTTTGGATGAAACTGTGCCCAAACATGGAATAGCACTCCGGATTAGTTCTATTCTTGGGTTAGCGCTAACCCAAGCCCATCCAATCGTACCCCCACACTATACTATGAGGCCCTATAGGACTATTCTATGAGGTCAACTATGTAACTCTTTTTCATAATAATGTTCTTGTATTGTCTTTGCTTAGAATGACTGGGACGTAGTCAAGCGTGGATGGGACGCACAGGTCCTTGGTGAGGCACCGCACAAGTTCCAAAATGCAGTTGAAGCTGTAAAAAAGTTGCGTGAACTTCCAAAAATGAGTGACCAGTACATCCCTCCCTTTGTAATAGTTGACGAGAGTGGCAACCCAGTGGGACCCATTTTAGATGGTGATGCAGTGGTGACATTCAACTTCAGAGCTGACCGCATGGTAATGCTTGCCAAGGCCTTGGAGTATGAGGACTTTGACAAGTTTGACCGGGTACGGTACCCCAAGATCCGTTATGCTGGTATGTTGCAATATGACGGGGAGCTCAAGCTTCCGAGCCACTACTTGGTTTCTCCACCTGAGATCGAAAGGACTTCTGGTGAATATTTAGTATACAATGGAATTCGTACCTTTGCTTGCAGGTATGTTACAATTCTAATGAATACAAATGTTTATACTGAGTGAGGTATTGTTTTCTTTTGCCTTAAAGTTGCTCCTAAGGAGCAGGAACCATTAGACCTTGTTAAATCTGAACTCTTGCCTTTTTATGTAAAAGGTTTGGCCCATGTCTCGGTTAAGGAGGTAGGCGGACCATACATTAACTGTACCTGCGCCGAGTGTATCTTATTTTCATAGTATTGACCTGAATAGAATTGATTTTTTTTTAAATGCAGTGAGACTGTCAAATTTGGTCATGTGACATTTTTCTGGAACGGCAACCGGTCAGGATACTTTGATGCGACAAAAGAAGAATATGTTGAGATCCCGAGTGATGTTGGTATTACATTCAATGTCCAGCCTAAAATGAAGGCTGTTGAAATTGCTGAGAGGGCCAGGGATGCAATCCTAAGTGGTAAATTTGACCAGGTATTAAAAATGCAGCATTCATAGTAAATTCATTTTGTTTTCTGTAGCCTATAAATTAACTGTATGCTTTTTTTTTTTAGGTTCGGGTTAATTTGCCAAACAGTGACATGGTGGGGCACACCGGTGACATTGAAGCTACTGTGGTTGCTTGCAAGGCTGCAGATGAGGCCGTTAAGGTCAAAATCCTCAACTCTCTCTCTCTCTCTCTCTCTCTCTCTCTCTCTCTCTCTCTCTCTCCCTCTCTCTCTCGTGGCTGGTAACTCATCTTGTTTAATTTTTGTAGATAATATTGGATGCGGTAGAACAAGTGGGAGGCATATATGTGGTCACAGCCGATCATGGTAATGCAGAAGATATGGTCAAAAGAGGCAAATCTGGTGAACCCCTTTTGAAGAACGGGCAAATCCAGATACTTACATCCCACACTCTTCAACCAGTAAGACAGCTTCATACGTTGATTTTTTACAATATAATCAAACCTCAATTTTGATTTATACCAATTCTAATTGTGTGAGAACATTATAGGTGCCTGTTGCAATTGGAGGCCCGGGTCTCTCGTCAGGTGTCAAGTTCAGAACTGACTTGCAGACTCCTGGATTGGCTAATGTTGCGGCAACTGTCATGAATTTTCATGGATTTGAAGCCCCGAGTGACTACGAGCCAACTCTTATTGAAGTTGTTGACAACTGAAAATTTTATCATCGAGATTGGTTGTATCTTTTGTTGTTGTGGCTTTGTTTAGTTAAAAAAACTGCCTTATCATTTAAATAATGTTGGAAAGGAATTTGCATAAATTAGGAAGAGCAAAAGGAACCCTGGAGTTTGAGAGGTTTTGTTTTCACTCTTTAATTATCTGAACGGCTAAATAAGCTCTAATTTTTGTGCTAGTGTACTGTTCTGATGGAATCTTTTTATTTCTTTATTTATTTAGGCTATATGGTTTAATGTTGGAGTAAGAATGGGTCTGGTAAACCAACATGACGTGGATTATGGGGATACAATATAACATTTTTCACTGCATTAAAAACTGCTTAAAATCTCTTGTGCAGTTCCAGAGTTTTTCTTGAGTTGACCCAGATCTTTTTTCCATTTAACAGTGCTGTACCAAAAGAAAAAATCTACTCTGTAGTTAAATTAAGAAGAATTGAACTATGTTTGATGCTTTATCAATACTTCCTGCTGATAACATATGTCAAGCAAATTATTCATATCCGATACTTGTTCATGTATAATCTATTATTTTGTCGAGTAAAATTATTCAGTAAAACGCATGTATTTAATCAAATTCTAACTGTAAATATATGCATATGCGATGAACTAGATGAATTGCGGCTGTGTTTTCCTGACTTGGTTCAGCTGAAGTTTGCTTAAAAACATAGTTGACATTTATAATACTGATGGATAGCATCACTGTGATGTAATGACAATGAACCGGCAGTGAGGGTATACATCCGTATTATAGATGTCAACTACCTGATGAACTAAACGAATTGCGGCTGTGTTTTCCTGACTTGGTTCAGCTGAAGTTTGCTTAAAAACATAGTTGACATTTATAATACTGATGGATAGGATCACTGTGATGTAATGACAATGAACCGGTAGTGAGGATATACATCCGTATTATAGATGTCAACTACCTGAATGACTGAGAGCCTCAGGATACGATACAATACTTCTGTCAACCATACAATACGTCTATTATATCAAAAATCAAAGATACGATACGCCAAGGACCTGTGAGCCTCACAATCATTCAGGTAGTTGACATTTATAATACGGTCATACAGATGTATATCCTCACTGCCTTGATAGACGTATCGCATCTGATCCCATAGAGATGTATCCGAGTAAATAATTAATATAATAAATAATAATATATATAATAGACGTATTGTATCCTTAATTTTTGAAAATTGCTGTATCGCCGTATCCATATCGTATCCGATACGATATCCGTATCCATATCCATACAACATAGCTGTGAGGATATCCATCAGTATTATGAATGTCAAATATGTTTGAAAGCAAAATTCTCAGCTGAACCGAGTCAGGAAATTAATTAAACAGTAAATTTTGGACTTAATTTTCTGCTGCAATAGTGATCCTCTCGTTTAAATGATTTAAGTAGGCATGGAACCATTTGTGTAAATGATTTCTGCAGCATTAGAACCACCTCTCGTAATGAAATTTTTGTATTCATCTGATATCGATACTGAATCTTTAATTGAGCTATTTGATTGCATTAAAAGCACAAGACGAATCAAGTCAACAAATCAAATGCCAACATTTTTTTCTGTTCTGATTCCAAGGCTGCAGCAATCGAATCTATTCACTTTTTTCAAGAAGAAACTATGAATTAAGGTCTGGTTCAAAACTATCAGAAAAACAAACTACAGTTGTTAACCCAATGGAGGAGAAAATAATGAGAAATATAAACCAGCACAACAGATGTTACACACACTTTGAATTACTACTACTCTTAAATAAGCTTTAGTACAAATAAATATGGGCAGATGACGGTTCACAGATGAATGGAAGCTACAACGAATGGTGAGATGAACTTAGTAAATGACTTAACCTCTCCTAAGTCACAACTTCATGTTACACACAGAACATAGATGGCAGGTGGGTCCTGCCAATCAGTCACTGAACCAAAAGGCCACCATGATTCAGTTCGACCAGACATGGACGAGGCCTTGGCGGTTGCCCGTATAGATCTCATCACGGTCTTCATCATAGTACAGTGCAGTGATATCTTCTAATGCCTCGGCAACAGTGTTGTTGAATCGACTAGAGGATCCTTTTCTTCGGTTGTTATCCTTCGCTGCACCACACCCAGCTCTTATTTTGGCCAGGCATTTCCCAGTCAATATGTTGCTGATGTTAATCGATCCAGCTGTAATTACACAAAGAACAATTTTTGTCAGTGCTGCAAATTCAGAATCTCCTAATTATAATTCATGATGTATAAAAGGTTTACTTCTGTAATGTGTTTATACAGATTGGTATGTTCAAATACTTCACCTAACAGGTCTGTCCATCAAACTTTTTGAAAACTTCCAAGTTCATAAATAAAACAAGAGGTGTCTCTGTCACCAAGGGATTTTTTTTATGGTTGAAAATTTGCATATCATGCACTAGACATCAAAACCCTTCGACGAAACTGGCAAATTTAATCGATAGCAGAAGAACGAATTCGGTAAACATCACAAAAAAATAAAATAATAGCATATTACCATTGGCACGGGCAACACCATCAGAAGAGGAATCATCAGAGTCGGCCTTGCAATAAGAAATTATGAGATCCTGGTCACTGGTGATGTAGATGTTGTTGGTATTGCAATCAGGGTGCCACAGAAGATGGTCTTCAAATGAGGTCACAAGCTCACCTCTGAAATTCCACACCGCCACCGATCGGTTGCGGAAAGTCAGGAACAGTTGCAATTCATACAGAAAAATAAAGGCTGATGGTGTCATGAACTCAGTACGGCTTACTTCAGTCAATTGGAAATTTCTCACCTACACATCATACAAATAAATAAAATAACAGGAAGTCATCAAGGGCCTGTTCGGCCATTTAAAGGGAACGGGAATGAAAATTTTTGAATGGCCGAAATACTATGCATGTGGGCTGATTTTCGCGAAGTCTGAGTGAATTTTTTTTCCCACGCCGAACAGGCCCTAAATGTGTTTGGCTTCCAGCTATTTTAAGTAATGTTATTTAAGGAAAAATGAAGAAAACTCAAATTATATGGATATTAAATGTTAGAACTTAATGCTATCTACAACTGTCGGTATCTTTAATGTAGAGTTGTAGTAATGCATAGAGTACCAATACTATACAATAAATGTAACATCCTTGTCATTCTAATCATTTTCTGATGCACGCACACAATGTATACCAAAAACATGTCAATTCTCACTTGTAGATAGCATTCTATTAGGAAGCATATTCGTAAAAGAAAAGGAAAGAGAAATAGGCAAAAAAATATTACATCAAGAATTTGGAGATTCTCGCCATCTTGCTTGACAAGAAGCTTCTCATTGAATTGTTCAATAAAATCTACTTTCTTATTCCGGTGGAGGAGATGGTTGAATGACTTTAATAGAGTACCATCCTCTATTGACAGTATCTTGAGTGGTACATAACTGCTTGTCCTCGTATATATTAGCAGCATTATACCAGGACTGCAAACAAACGAAGAGCCAAATCAGTTTAATCAGTATATATAAAAATAGAAATTTAAAAAATAGTGTGTGAAGAGAGAGGGAGAGCAACAAAGAAGTGTACCTTATTTTTATTTCTTGAACATTTTTATCTGAAATGGAGTACAGCAAGGTGTAATTCTTCAAGTCAAATACCTTGTAAGTGCTGCTACAACAAATGATTAAACAATATGTATAAGATTATACAAAAGAATAAAAACAGCCAAAATATGAAATTCACATACCTATCCTGAGCGGAATAAGTAAGAACCTTTCCATTTACATCATCAAACTCAACAAATCCAGGCCATTTCAGTGACTCAGTTTCAAAAAGGGGAAATCCAGCATCTGGCTTTCCTCTTCTAATGTACCTTCAATAGCAATTGCAAAGAGAACTAGTAAGCGTAAGAATGCAAGCAGGAAATAAGAGGGATAAAAATGGAAGTTTGGGTAGGTATCTCACGTACTCGATACGGGTGGTACGGCATCTTAAAGAGCTGAAATTCTCAGACCCATACACGGATACAGTAATAAGAGACTCATTATTTTTGTTGTAAAACAGGCTACGAATTACTTCATCTGGGCTTCCGTTAAGAAAGCAAATTCTCTCATTTGTCACTGTCAAACAAATGTTAAAAGAATAATTCAGGCAAGTTAGGATAACTCTTAAAGGGCAAAAGTAAATCCTGTTCACAAACACCAAATCAGGCAACAATTTATGACATGTGTTTCCATTACGATTAAATATATGGCACAGTATACACTTTTATAAAAGAACAGACAATGTCAACATACACCCAGTCTCTTACCAGCATGCATATGTACATAACATTACTAATTCCGAAAATATAGATTGCGAGAGAAGCTCAAACCTCGGCTAAAAGCAGCACAGATGCCAGATTGGGCTAACGCAAAGACAATGTCACGTGCCGCAACAATCTCTATAATTTTTGACCTCTTTCGCAAGTAAGGCAGTAGAAGACTGTTTTCCTTGGGGTCATAGGTATCAAACTCCTCCTGAATAATTTAAATTACAAGATAAGTAAACTCTGGTAATTATCCTAACTAATTATGGAAAGTTAGTAACTAGGGCAAAATCATATAAGAACCTACTGATTGTGTCAAATTGAAACATGCATGTTTTAGGAAGTAATTTAATCACCCATGAAAATGGCATGTCAAATGATTTTTCCGTGCCAGTGTTATTCTAGCAAAGTTAACATGAAATCCATTAAAGGCATGCACCTTAACTCTAATTATCCAAAATTCGATATCATTTAAGAGCCAATCACTTAAAGATTAGAAACTCTAACCTGAGCTACATTGACCATAGACCTCAGGCAGGTTATATTATAATTTTCTTTATTATTTATGTTAATTACTTTGAAAGTGGTAGAAATTAGGTTGCCTGTTTGCACTTTTATTAACAAACAGAAATGAGCTTGCAAGTCCAGACTCATCCCATATATTCCTAAATCCTTATGAAGAAGCCCCTCACTATGTGGTGCTCCGCAGTTATGTCTGAATCAAGTGCAATTATGAATTTCACAAACTCTAATCTGACTATTTTGAGCTTCATAAACTGTACTTTGACCAAACAAAGTGCAATAATGAGCTTTCTTCAACCAAAGGCAATACATTAGATTCTACAACAAACTAAGTGACCCAAAAACTAAGGATATCATGAGAATTCAATTCAATTCTGGAGATCAATCTAAAAGTATTTTCAAATTCCACTAATCACAGTACTATGGTTAATGAGCTTTCCCCACCGCTGACCAATTACATAAACAAACACAGTGATAAAAGAAACCCAAGATGCTTGCTGCACAAACAACTAAAATTAAACAAAAATAACTTAACCTGGAGTTGAATGTTGCGAAATCTCTCCTGGGCATTGCTCATACTAAACGATCTATCTCTCTTCGAGCTGATCTCCCTTCGCATGAGCTTTTGCACACTATTTACAACCCCTTCCGACCGTTGCCTCTTCCTCGCCAAGATTCGCCGTCCGTTACACGGCCTCGGACTAGCCGTGATACGCCTCCCCTCCATTAGAAAACTCTTCTTTTTGCGTGGAAGCCCCAGACGTTCGAAATAGAAACCGGAGAAAATCAGAGCACGAGGGAATCCGACTAGAGCGGAGAGCGGTAGCACTGCCCAGTACGCTCGAAACCCTAGAAACCCACAAACCCTTGTTCGAGCTGGAGGTACAGTGACGAGAAGCGCGAGGGAAGAGAAGAGAAGAGAAGAAGAGGGGAGGGTTTGGAGATATAATTTGGAGGTATATTTATTTCGTTTTCTGGTCGGGAGTCGGACTTGAAACTTGAAATCAATTCTCAATTGATAAAATTTGAAACAGCAGGATCCGATGCCTGTAGGATAATATCAGATCAGATCGAAACCTGTCCGTTCGATTTAGGAAAATATTATGAATAAATATTTATCATTAATCGAACGGTTAGTACTGTCATTGGACCAACATTAGTACGATGGGCATTGAAGATATAAAGTGGAAGCCTCGTCGCCTCCGATTCTGTATTTGAGAAATTTTGAATAGAGAATCTCAGTTTTTACTCGGTGAATATATAGTTCTAACATATACAGAAAAATAGAATTTCTGCACTTCCTTTTTATCCTGATGCATTTAGGGGTGTCAATCGTTTACCCTACTCGTATCGTATTCGATAAGACGGATATGAATAAGATTTTTTTTTCATTAATTTATTGGATATGAGTATGAGTAATGATTTTTTCTTGTTCGAAAAACGGGTATGGATACGAGTAAATATTATTTTGTATCTCTTGGATAACGGGTAATTATATAAAATAAATGAGTATGGCTAATATAACATCAGTGTCATTTCAGTTTATATAACACCAACTCCAAAACCTATCAAACCAACTCCAAAACCTATCAAATCGAGTTCAAATGGTGAATCCAAACCGTTCAAACCAATTTACTTTATGAGTGATGTGTTTACATGCAAATTTTTTATATTTTCGAGTTATTTTAGTATCAAATCAAGCGGAAAAAAAAATTGAAAAATGAATATATTAAAATTAACTTAAAAACTCACACATTTGACCGCTTGACTTGATATCAAATAAACTCAAAAACTTATAAATTTTACATGTAAATGCACAACTAATGAAGTAGATCGGTTTGAACGGTTTAGATTCACCATTTGAACTCGATTTGATAGGTTTTGGAGTTGGTGTTATATAGACTGAAATGACATTGATGTTATATTAGTCATACTCAAAATAAATTATATCATAAGAAAAATATAATGCTAAACATTTTACTTTTTATTTGAATGTTAATTTATTATTAGTTAAGGAATTGAATTTGTTAGATGAGATATTTGTGATTTTTTTTTTTGCTTAATAAAAAATAATTAGTTAGAATTAATTGCATATTTATATTTTTATTTTATATTAGTAATTGTGATTGCATATGTATGACATGATAAGTTTTGATAGTTTATTTGTAAAAATAATAAAACTATTATATTTGTATTATTCGTTATTCGCTCACTATCGTTTCGTTACCCGCTAATTTTATCGGGTATGGATAGGGTAGAGTAAGAAAAATTCTTAATGGGTATGGATAAGATCAATTCTTAGTGAGTATGAATATAAAAATTGCTCCACCCTACCCGTATCATTCCCATTGACACATGCATTTTCGTAAAAAATTTCATTTATGAAGTAGCGTAAAGTTCTAATGTGAAGATAAATGATAATATCCGATAAACTGTCCTTTAACAACGTAATGAGAGAGAATTTTTATTTCGTGATTATTCTTATCCTATCTTATCTCCAAAAATTTAAAGGAAGCATATTCAAATCATTCAGAATAATACAAGACGTGAATAATTGTACAAAAAGATATAGTTTGTAGAGTGATGTGGAATATGGATATAAAGTAGGGTTAACCTGCACCCTTAGCATACTACATATCTTTATATCTGTTTTCAGAATCTAAACAATCAATTTAAAATGCTCAACATAATCTCTATATTAAAATGTACTTGGAGTCCAAATTTTTTATTTATATTTTTTATTTTTATATAGATACAAAATTACTGTTTTCATATGATTATTGATCATTCAAAATAGTAAAAAAGTTTCAAAAAAATATAAAATTTGATCTCCAAGTACATTTTAATATGAAGATCATGTTGTACAGTTTATATCAACTGTTTGGATTTTGAAAATAAAAATAAGAGCGTGAAACATAATTAGAGCACAAAATTAATGATGCATTTTAACCTTAGTAATAGATATAATAGAAAAGTATGATAGTATAATAGAATCGTTGTGATTGAAAGCGAAGTTAGATGGAATTATAAAAGAGCAAAAAAAATGGGTTACAAATTTACATTCAAATATTTTTTTCTATACTTTATTTCTTTATATCTTCATATTTTATCAGATGAAATAAACTATTACAGGAATGAAATTGCGAAGAATACATTTTTCGTGAGGTAAAATAGGCTAAATTAGGGACAGATAAAAGGATATTAAATTACTTATTAGTGACCCTTATGACTCAAAACGGTTGTAAATTTTATTTCTAATAAACTTTCATAGTTTGTCCTTCAATTAATGAAGCATTTGTTTATATAAAATAGCAAATGTCTTGCTCTAATTATGTCTTGTGGAATAATATATATATATAGAGAGAGAGAGCGCTAGAGTGGCTAATATCAAAACATTTGCACCACGCCTCCCGTTCAACCAAGTCATTTTCCGATTTTTAAAGTCCAAATGATCAATCCGAACCGTTGGATGTGTTCTCCATATTAAAATGTACTTGGAGACCAAATTTTACATTTTTTGGAATTTTTTTACTATTTATTAAGCCACTTTGAAAATCGCTGATCCAACGGTAGCTTCTGATTTTACTGTTTGGTTAAGCCACCGTTGGATCAGCGATTTTCAAAGTGGCTTAATAAATAGTAAAAAAATTCCAAAAAATATAAAATTTGGTCTCCAAGCACATTTTAATATGGAGAACACATCTAACGGTTCGGATCAATCATTTGGACTTTAAAAATCAAAAAATGACTTGGTTGCACGGAGGCGTGGTGCAAACGTTTTGATATTAGCTACTCTCTCTCTCTCTCTCTCTCTATATATATAGAGAGAGAGACGGGCTACGGTGAGTTGCGAAGTAAAATGCATTTTTATTTCACGCCTGTTTTTATTTTGAAAGTCCAAACGACTGATCCGAACCGTTAGATGTTTAATCCATATTGAAATGTGCTTGGAGACCAAATTTTACATTTTTTTTGAAATTTTTTTACTATTTATTAAGCATTTTTTAAAATTACTGTTTTGCTGTGAACAGTAAAAACAGTAAAATTTTCTGGACCATCAGATCAGCGACTTTCAAAATTGCTTAATAAATAGTAAAAAAATTTCAAAAAATGTAAAATTTGGTCTCCAAGCACATTTCAATATGGAGAACAAGATGAATAGTTCGGATTGACGTTTTGAACTTTAAAATCGCAAAATATGAGCGTGAAGTAAAATAGTCGCTTTACTTCGCAACTCACCGCAGCCCATCTCTCTCTCTCTATATATATAGAGGAGGGTTCAAATGCACCCTATTTTTCAAATCTTTTTTCTCCGTTTTCAAAGTCTGAACAGTCAATCCGAACCGTTAGATGCGATCTACATATTAAGATGTGATTGGAGACCAAATTTTACATTTTTTGGAATTTTTTTACTATTTATTAAGCCACTTTGAAAATCGCTGATCCAATGGTCCAGAAAATGTAAAATCAGCGATTTTCAAAGTGGCTTAATAAATAGTAAAAAAATTCCAAAAAATGTAAAATTTGGTCTCCAAGCACATCTTAATATGTAGATCGCATCTAATGGTTCGGATTGACTATTCGGACTTTGAAAATGGAGAAAAAGGATAGGGTGCATTTGGGTGCACAAAAATTTGGGTGCATTTGAACCCTCCTCATATATATATATATATATATATATATATATATATAGACTGTGGCTAATTTGCTGCCGGCGGTGTTGCCGCCTTTTTTTTTTTTTTGTAATGTCCAAACAACAAATCCAAACCGTTAGATATTTAATCTATACTATAATCTACTTGGAGACCAAATTTTATATTTTTTGGAATTTTTGTACTATTTATTAAGCTGGTTTGAAAACTGCTGATTTCAATGCTGCAGAAATTTACTGAAATCAGCAGTTTTCAAATCAGCTTAATAAACAGTAAAAAAATTTCAAAAAATGTAAAATTTGGTCTCCAAGTAGATTATAATATAGATTAAACATCTAACGGTTTGGATTTGTTATTTGGACATCACAAAAATAAAAAAGGACGGCAGCACCTCCGGCTAAAATGCTGCCGGCAGCAAATTAGCCGGACCATATATATATATATATATATTGTCAAATCATCTATCATCAAAATGAACTTCTTATTCAGTCACTACCCGATAATATTCTTGACATAATATTTTTTTTATCAAATTCAGCCATCATCATAATGAACTTCTTATTCTGTCACTGTCCGATAATATTCTTTAACGATTTCATACTTGCCAGATGTGATAAAAATAGTGAGGAACCAAAGGATATTCTATTTTTCACTTATTCTCTATTCTAGCTTTTACCAAATAAGCTCATAGGTTTTGGGTTATTGAAAATCAACACTTCGGGATAGAAGTCATATCACATCTAACCTTAAAAAAAATTTAAAGGTGTTTGATAATATAGGCCTTACGCAAAGACAATTATCTTTTATTTTGAGATAAGCCCAATCCCATCTTATCTTTGAATTTCTGAAATTGTTTGGTAATATAATCCTTACGCAAAGATTGGTTTATCCAACTTTATAACAAGAAGATATGTTAAGACGCGAATAATTATCATAAGAGATTTCAAAAGTATCATTTGCTTGTTCAATGAGATAGAAATAATGAAAGATTGTTGCATATTTGCTAAAAAGATCAATGAGTTGCACAAAATAAGGAAAAGTGAAAAGGTTGAGTTATAATGAAATTATAAGAAAACTATAATACTCAGCTCCAAAAAGTTTGAGGGAATTTCACATATTCCTTTCAAAAATTTCAATATTGCGTATTTTCTCCTAAAAAAATTATAATATCGTAATTGCCCTTAAAAATTATAAAAAATCACAAATTTATCCATACTAATTCTGTAATATATCAAATGTATCTAAAAACTATAAAATAATAATATCTAACCCTCTAAAATCACAAATTTACCCATACTTTAAAGACTCATCTTGCCCAAAATTCCAGTGAACAGTAAAAACAGTAGAAATTTCTGGACCACCGGATCAGTGATTTTCAAAATGGCTTAATAAATAGCAAAAAAATTCCAAAAAATGTAAAATTTGGTCTCCAAGCACATTTCAATATGGAGATCATGTTGAGTGTTCGGATCGACGTTTTGAACTTTAAAATCACAAAATATGAGTGTGAAGTAAAATAGTCATTTTACTTTGCAACTCACCATAGCCCATCTCTCTCTCTCTCTCTCTCTCTATATATATATATATATAGAGAGAGAGAGAGAGAGAGAGTGTGTGTGACTAATGTGCATTCGTATGCATATGGCCCGATATGCATACGGTCCAAATTTAAAATTTCAAAATCCAAAATGTCAATCCGAACTATTCATCTTGTTCTCCATATTAATATGTGCTTGGAGACCAAATTTTACATTTTTCTGAATTTCTTTACTATTTATTAAGCCACTTTGAAAATTGCTGATCCAACGGTGGCTACTGATTTTACTGTTTTGTTAAGCCACCGGTTGATCAACAATTTCCAAAGTGGCTTAATAAATAGTAATCAAATTCAGAAAAATGTAAAATTTGATCTCCAACCACATATTAATATGGAGAACAAGATGAACGGCTCAGATCGACATTTTAGATTTTAAAATTTCAAATTTGGACCGTATGCATTGTTAGTTTGTAATAATCTAGAAGTCAATAATACGATAATTTATCATAAAGCTTTGTTCATGAATTGAATGTTTATTTATATATCATTTTGTTGCCTTGAGTATTATTGCATTTATGGATCATTTCGAGTTCATGACTGAAATTGTGAAACTCCATAATATAGATGATATACACTCTTAAAAGGTCACTGACCAAGGTAATTAGCAGGAACACTAATTACCACTATAAGGTTAGTATGTGGATTAAAAGATGGTTAAGTTTTACAAACCACCTGACACGAGATGTCATTTTAATCACATAGATACATGTTCTAGGAACATGGTATTTGACAGACCCCGAATGAAACATTAAATAGAATTGTGTTCGTGTCATTAATGTTTTCATTCAGTGTCAAGTTCTACAGTATGAGGTATTTATCGTTCCCACTAAGAAATATGTATGTGTAAGTGTTATCTAACGCTGTCCGTAAAAAGCAGTCATAACGGTAGCACTTCCATATGTATAGCTTAGCTGAGGAAGTGATAGTCTGCCAAAAGTACTATTTGTCCCTCGTATTTTATACGAGCTATAGCATCACTGGGCCCCTTGGTAGAGTTAGATTATATGCATGCGGTATAATTACAAGAGTAATTATATTTGATAATCTACTCAAGATCAAGAAAAGATTCAGTTAGCAAGGATGACACACATCTACCTTGAAACTGATCTGATAGCTATGAGACAGAAGAACAGACACAAGTAAATTGTTTACTGGATCGTGATATTGTACAGTACAGCATCATCTGTATAATTGGATGGTCATGATGTATACTGCCAGATGCCGCTCATGATTATAGAAGTTAAAACAGTTTTAACTCTATTTACCAACATAACACAGATCCTATTGGGTCACACCATATAGGAGCTACTCGGAGAATCTTACTGATTAATTATAAATTGATTATAATTAATATTAAGATGGTTATAATTGATTATACGTGATATAATTAAATTATAAATGTCATATAAAAATGACAAGCAGAAACAACGGTTAATTTATAAACGTACACGTTACGTTGTATAAAAGTTACCGAACAACAACCGAAAAGAAATATAATTGTACATGACAATTATATATATTTGATTTAGAATTTTAATTGTTAATTATGGATTTGAATTGTGGATTTAAAAGCCCAAAATAATCAAAGCCTTAATTAAAATTAAAAGCCCAAAGTTAAAGCCCAAAATCAAAGCCCATACTATTCATGCTTTAATGGGCCAAGGGCAAAATGGTCTTTTCACCCCTATGCCGACCTCCCCATGTGCTTTGCAAGGTGGCATGTGAGGTGGAAGGGGTATTTTGGTCATTTCACATATTAAAGCATGAGGTGTCAAGGTATTTTGGTAAATAGATTTGTTTTGAGGGGTATTTCGGTCTTTTGTGAACCTCCTCAAAACCTATAAATAGAGGGTGTTCGCGTGAAAGCGCAACGCAAGTTTCGGTACGCTTGGGAGCGTACCTTTTAAAACTGCGGTTACACCTTCCGATTAGGGTTGCAAGTGCACAACCCTATCGAGGAGTATAATCGGGTATCGATCCACAGGGACGGTTTCTTTATCTAGAATCTACTTATCTCGACTAAAAACTAGAAGTGAGAAAGAGGGAGTTTTGGTACTTAATCTTTCTAAAGAATCAACTCTAGCAATCAAACAATGCAATAGAATAGTGACTGTGCAAGGAAAAGTATAAACTGTGTTTTGATTTAGGATAAAAGATGTTTCAAGGGTTTCAGACTTCATCTCTGATTTGCCTCTAGTGGTACGGGTCTTACCAAGTTGGTACGGCTAGGCCGCACCAATCTGGTCCGACCAAGCCGAGTGGGGCTTGGTACGGGTAGGCCGCACCACTCTTGTAAGACCCGTACCGATTTACTAGAACAGAGCTTACAAGTTCGAGTTGATGCATTTCTTGCTGGTACCTCGTATTAAACTCTTGAGAAATGTTCAATTGACCATACCTAAGGTTCCTAAACCTCAACTCTCGTTTGTTGGTTCAAGATCTAGGTTTTGGAGTCAATTCTTCACCTTCTAGGGTTTCTAAACCTCAACTCTCGTGTTTTGGTCCAGATCCTCTAGTTGATTGATTGGAGATCTAAGGTATCCTCTAATCTGTCAATTAGGGGAGAATTCAACCTTTCGGCTTCAATTCGAACAAGTCTACCTAAAGGGATTGGTTTGGTTGAGAGAAGACAATGGTCACATGACCTTGTTAGGGTTGATCTACCACTATAGGCACACCACATGCAATTACAGCAAGACAAAGCAATCAAGACAAGCAAATACACAATCAATACAATCAAAAGAGTTCATACAAGATCCAAATCAAGAAAAGCAACACAAATCAAGAAAATCCATCTACAAACCCTAGAAACAATGATCAACTACTCACAAGTCATAGATCTGTCCAGAAATACAAATAAAGAGATAAAGAGAGGCATGATAGAACTAGATCGAAGATCGGGAGTGGAGAAGAGGTTGATCCGTCGATTTTCGCCTCTTCCTCTTCCTTCTTCTTCTCTCCTTGCTCCTTTGCTCTCTTTCTCTCTTTCTCTGAGCTCTTTATTTGGAATGAAAATGTGGATATCAAAAATGGAGAGATCCCTCGCTTTAAATAGCCTCTGCCAAGATTTGAATTCTGCCAAGCGGCATCTATGTACGGCCCGTACCAAAGTGGTACGGCTAGGCCGTACAAGATGGGAGGGAGGCTGGATCGGCTAAGTCTGGTAAGGGCCGTACCAAACCTGGTAAGGGTCGTACCAAACCTGGTAAGGGCCGTACCAGAGAGTCCAAAAATGCTGTTTCTTCGTTTATTTTGCTCCAATCCTGCAGAAAACAAACAAACTCTCAGCAGTACCAAATTCTAAGGATATATCAATGAAATGCACATGATTTTGACAATTTAGAACGTGAATTTGGTAAGAAATCAAGTCAAATATAGGCTAAATATGCGAGGTATCAGAGGGGTGAGGGTGAAAGAGAAAACTTACTAATTCACGTGTTAATCTGATTACTTCGTTAATCAAAATTTCTCTCTTCCCCGATTTCGGTTATTACGAGATTCGGAAATAATATATTTTTGCAAACTCTGCGGTATTTCTGGTTTTGCTTTTAAGTGAAACGGAATAACTTTGAGTCATAAATATATTTATTTTGTCCCTTTTTCGGTGAATAGTGTTTTTGCAGAAAACTGCAGTTTACGGTATTTCTGGCAAAAGAAATAAACCGCTCTCCGGTTAGTCCTGGTGGATAACCAATAGAGGTATCACACGTGTGATACTCCGAGTCGATTCCTTCCTTGGTGTAGCTCTTCTCGCTTAATATGCATTCCAACTGAGATTTGGAAACGAGGTATAAACATGTTATATTAATCTATTTAATTGGTAAATAGATTTAATGCTTTAGAAAATCAATTATGGAGTAGATCTGTAAATGAATTAAATGAGGTTTTGATGCCAAAGGAATACTGAAGGTGGACCGCCTTGGAAAGTTTCCTAACATACCTCGTTTAATTCTTAGCTTAACTTAACCGTAAAAATTTTGTTTTACACACTTCCGTTGTTAAGCTAAATCAATGGGTTTGAACCGTCAAAACCCCAACATGCATATCGGGTCATATGCATACAAATGCACATTAGTCACTCTCTCTCTATATATATACTAGTAAGTGCCGGCCACGCGTTGCTGTGAGACCCGCTTTTCAGTAGCCTATAATTTCTAGAAATGACCAAGCTAACAAATTCCGAAAACAATTATGAGCTAAGATTGGAACTGTATGAATTATTTTTCTGAATGCCATCCATAATAAATTGTTTAACAAGCGTCACATTCATTCTCAGGTACTGTTTGTACAGAGTTTCTAAATCTTGGAAAAAATAAGGCATACAATCATGATCACATGAAGAAAACAGACATCACAGTTGCCATTTCAATTTTCTTTTGCACCCAATTAACATTGCACGATGATCTCTATATTAGCAACAATGTATAATTTTACACAAAATACCAGGTAAAACTCAAGAATTTTTACACAAAACAATGATCTCTATATTAGCAACAATGTATAATTTTACACAAAACATCCGTCGCTTACAAAACACCAGGTAAAACTCAAGAATTTTTAAAAAAAAAATTACACAAAGGCGTTTACTAAACGCCGGTAAAGATCACAGAAATTTGGAAAAAAAAATTGTTGCTATGATAGTGTACTGGATGGTCAAATAGATAGAACAAACTAAGCACATTTACCAATTACTTAGAACATTCGATTATACACATAACTAATTTTAAAGCTGAAAACAAAAATAATACATCTTCATAACTAAATTGTTCAAAATGAAAAATGAGAACATATAAAATAACTAAGGCAAACATCCAGGGAAGAAATTACCATCTCCAAGAAGAACACTTTTTAACCAAAATTGAACTGCCAATTCATGAAATAAGTCGTAGTTTCCAATCCCAATCTGCAATTTCATAATAAATTACACATATTAACATACAAAAAAAAAATTGATTAGAGAAATTACCTAATGTGCCACTTAAAAAGCCAATTATGGTTCAATGATGAGCTGCAAATTAATTTAATTTAGGCTCAATTGCAAGAATATACTTGATTTATCAAATTAGAGACATACCTGACCAGAGTGCATAAGAGACACAAGGATATATTTCTTGTATGCTTCAATAGCTATTGCATTCAGATTTGTCATTGGTGAAGTTAACACCTGAATTTTCAATATAGTTAACTCACGGAACTATTGGTGGCTCAAGAACTATTACAGTACCAAAAATGTAATGATATAAAGTATAAACCACACATTATGACATCATATGTCAGACCAAATATTGTTTGTCTTTTCATCAGTTTATCTCATCAAGGTACTAACCTACACAGCTTTTATCCAGTTGCGCTATGCATTAGCAACCACTTATTAGTAGACAAATAGCAAGAGTGAATTTGAGGATAAAAAAAATAAAATGTGTACAGGCACGGCAATAGGACATATTCACAAACAACAAAAGATTGCAACTTTTCTATGGCTCTACAAAAGAATAACTGTCAAGAATTTTAAAGGTTCCATGCAAGAATCTAATACAAATTTGACAATTATGTCCCTGAGTTTTGTATAAATATTGGTACAACTATTTTCCCTTTTCCCAGAGTACAAAATGCACAAAAGCGATTCAGACAATAGCTATCCACTGCTTAATTTATCGATCTAAATCATGACGTGCAATTGAACATAAGATAAGTCATTAAAAACCAAAACGAAAGCAGTAATTGAAATTTAAAATTTAATAATGACACGATAGAACTATCTTTGAAAAACCTGAATTCCGTCAAAGATGTTGCCTAAGATACCAGGTCCTAATTCCACTGAAAGAGGCTATAGATGACAAAGAACAACAACAAAGTAATTGTCATAAAAAAAAATTAACATTACAGTAACAAAATTCATATGACTTTCTATAATAGCATCACAATAAAATGACCAATCAGCTTATGCACACAATCTATATAGCAAAATGCTTTTCTATGTAGACAAGCAACATACTCATGCCAAATAATGGGAGAGAACTTACAAAATAATTATACATATTGATGAACTATATTATTAATTTGTGAAATTAGGGTTTATTTTACCAGTAGTCTTCAGAGAGAGAACTAAAAGCCTCCTCTCTTGTGTTGCATCTGCAAGCAAAGGGTTGAGAATAAATAAAGGAAAAACATCATAGGCCGTGATACAAAGTACAAATAAAATGATTTTAATAGCAGTTGACCTTTTTTTTAATTTAAAAAACAGTTGATTTTAACCAGAATCACTTGTACCGCATATAGCTACTGAGTACATGTCTAAAAAGAAAAAGAAAAGGTAAAACAACTAATTTACCTCTATATCAAAGGAAATATCAAATATTCGGCATAGAACAGGTTCCAAATAAACCGATCGAATTGCAAGATTGCTTCCTGCACAATGCAAATGTAACAGCAGTAAACAGTTAAAGTCTTGCATTGCTAATATAATATGTGGTTTCTGGTCATTATCAACTCACAAGTAACAACACAACCTGTTGCTAGTGCAAGCTAGAAGAACAATTCTGATTACTAAAAAAAAGATTGAATTGAAAGATGCAATTTACCTTTGTATTTTTAGCTTGCTCCAAGATCCATGCCTGACATTTTTCATGAAATGCAACATTAGCACAAAGTAACTGCAGTTACATAATAAATACCAATGAAAGAAAGACATGAGAAAAGGCATATAGAGGTAGCCTGGAAGACAAGACCAAATGCTAAGAGAGCATGCACATGGACCATTATTCACCACCTAAATGACTAAAGAACATATAACAGGTGGGTTTATAAGAGTTGTACCTGTACCTGGTCGCATGCCAGATTATAGCTTGATTTTTGGCTGGTTTGGTACACTGCATCAATATGACCGTTGACACAAATTTATGATATTCAGGTATAATAATTGATACCTGAGGCATATAAAAGGCTACAGAAATAGCCATTATATAATTTGCCAGAAAAAGGCAATGTTCCAAGCAATGCCATCTTTCTCACACCAAGCTTTGTCGCCAGAGTTGATATTTGAAACCTACACAACAAAACTAATTGGGTTGGTAGAACTCGAGAATAACATTGAACTAAAACAAAAAAACAAAAAATCGAAGCCTTAATCCTAAACTGAAAATAACATTGAAATAATTTCACAAAGTTTGAAACCCTTGATCATAACCCTTAATTCAAACCTAATTTAACAAAATTTCAAATTGAAACGCTCAATCCTAGCCCTTAATTCTCAATTTTTTTATTATTTTACCAATTTCACACGAGAAAAATCTAATAACTACTGAACTAAAATAACATACCTAGAGAGAGTGTGGCGAACTGGTAGATGATCAGTCCTCAGCGAGAGAGACAGTGGGGGAGGGTTTGTGCTCGGTTGAGAGATAGGGCGAACTGGCGGAGGGGGTGGGTATGAGCGCAGCGGGATGGCGAGGCGAAGAGGAAGCGAAGAGGGAGAGGCAGAGAGGAAAGGCGGGGGTGTACGGTTTGCGTTGGGAACTCGCGTAATTTCTATGTTAGGGCGAATACCCAAAATTTTGGTGCAATTTTTTTTGTAACAAAAAGCCGGCGTTTGCTCAACGATCGAATTTCAAGCGCTTCGAACTTTGTGAATAGCAGGTGGCGGAGGAGGAGGGAGGTCGATACAAGAGACAGAGGAGAAAGAACGGGGAGCAAGTCCGATCTGGATCGCTTAGAGGTCACCAAAATTTCGATCTAGGAGAGAGTCAGAGACGGAGGAGAAAGAAAACGGGGAGCAGGTTAGGGGAAGGAAAGAAGAAAAGGCCAATCGGTTAGAGGACGGAAAGAAAAAAAGAAAATAGGCGGAGCAGAAAAACCCCGTGGAAAAAGATACAATTTATGTATAACTTTGCATGCGGCGAACTATCGCGTAACTAATTTTAAACTTGTACACATACGGATACATAAAACATATATATATAATCTCATATTTAACACAATAGTTCAGAACCGTTGGATTTACTGAATGGAAGGTTGAGATCTTCTTTGGACAGATACACCATTCAGTCCCCTTTATTCCAAGGTGCTATTATAGGAGTTCTGATATGAGGAGGGTTCAAATGCCTTCATTTTTTGTGCCTCCATTTTTAAAAACTTTAATAACTCAAAATTTAAATCTTAAAATTCAAAATAAAACCGTTGGATATGAACTACATCATTTTATCTATGCATGTGTAAAAAATTATGACATTTTAACTTTGTTTTGGTTGTCATCTTGAGCTTGTAAAAATGTATACTAATGTGGATAATTTCTAGATGTTGATTTTTTAATTTATTGATTCACATAAAAACAAAATCAAAATGTAATAATTTTTTATGGTCACATATAGAAAATAACATAGATCACATCTAACGGTTTTATTTTGACATTTAAGTTTTAAATTTTGAGTTATTTAAGTGTCTAAAAATGAAGACATGATGGAGACACAAAAAATGAAGGCATTTGAACCCTCCTCTCTCTCTCTCTATATATATATATTTAATGCTTAGACAATAGATCATCTAATGTGTAACACGATATATATCAATATTAAATCTATGTGAAGACCGAATTTTACATTTAAAAAAAAATTATTATTATTTAGATAAGTGATATATCACTTCTTAAAAAAAAAAATGGATCGTTTGAAAGTAGTGATTTTTACTTACCTAAAAAATAGTTAAATAAATTTTAAAAAATATATAATTTTTACTTACCTAAAAAATAGTTAAATAAATTTAAAAAAATATATAATTTGGATTTAAAGTACATTTTAATATGAAAATTATGGAAAAAGGAAGGTTCATACACCGACAAATGCAGGGATGCCCTTTGAACTGAAGCAAAGGGAGGTGAGTGCATGCTTTCGAAAAGTAAGAAGACATTCTACAGCGACGGGCTAAGAGAAGTTCGGATCAATTGTTTGAAATTTGAAAACAAAAAGATTAATCTATGACATATAGCATGAATCAATTTACGTTGTGCATGTAATATAGTAGCCTCACTCATTTATTTTACTCATGACATGAGCTTAACAAATTTTAAACAAGTATATTGAAGCCTTCCGCTAAAGAGAGCAGATTTCGCTAAACTTAGCCGATCATATTGATCTGAAATTGCATCATTCGAGTACGTAGAATGTTAAATTCAATAAACGGGTATTAAATGGTCCAAAAATATGTTGTTAATTCAGTTTTTTTATGCATTGCGGCATATTATTGCTAGAGAGAATAAGTACGTTAAAATGACTAGTTTATTTTTGTGAATGAAATTAGTTATGTTAATGACTTAAGGGATAGTTCAAGTAGTTTTTTTTTTTTTTTTTTAAATTTTATTGTTTTGCAAGAGACTTGAACATTCAATAGAAAATTTGATTGAATTAATTACAAACCAATTTAAATAATGGAATATTCAATAGAAAATAAGTTGAATTGTCTTGATCACCATTTCATGCATTCATCTTAGACTGTTAAATAGTACAATGATGGTTAATTTCAACAAACTTTGTACGCCATCTATTTAATTGTGGGAAATATATTTATAATTTTGTCTTTTCCAATTATTATTTTTTATATTAGTTTTCACCATTTTCGAATAAATTAGTGTATATAGTAATTAGCTATTATATCACTATCTAATGTTTGCAATATAATCAATAGATTCTCTGCATAATATACATAAATTGTGGTGAAAAACTTATTTTGGCGCATTAGATATGAATTAATTAAACAATTTCTCCGATTTTTTATTTGTTCTGCCATCAATTTAGGGCAAAGATATCGTCAGAGTTGGTTTGACTTTATGCAACGTACTAGTTATATACTTATTCATTTTATTTCTATTGGAAAATTAAAACTTGAAAACTACTTATAACATGAAATAAAATAAGCTACTAAAAAATAACATTAAAAATTTAAAAACAAGCTAATAAATTACATATAACATGAAAAAAATAAGTTACAAAAAAACCTATTAACATGAATTACAAAAGTCATAAATATTGAAGAATAACTTGCATGATTCTCATCGTCCAGTGTTTTAATGCATTCCTGAAGAAGAAAAAATAAAATCATTAAGTCATTTTAAATTTTGAAACTAATAAAATTTTTATATGTACGACATACTAATAAAAATTTAGAGATGAATTGTTTCATTTTGATCGTTGTCAATGGGAATTTCTTTAACCCATTCTTCTTCATTATGATCGCTGCACATGTGACTTGTTTCATTATCCTCACCGATTGGTAAAGTTCCCCCCTCTCCTATCTCGTCTCCCCCTCCTTTCCATCTTGCCCGGGTTCCATTTTTATGGTTTACTTGGCAGAAAGTTGCAGGCTGATACAGTCGGTACAATAGCTTTCTCAGGAGTTGATACCAGATCAACATGCTACTCAGGGAGTTCACTGTTGCTACGTCGATGGCTCTTTCCCATGCGTTTGGATGAATCAAGGAATAACTCGGAATAACAGCTATTTTTGGATTCGGAATGGCTGCTAACCTAACATTTCATAGGAATAGCGGAATAGCAGTTAACCCGAACTATTTCTTTGTTGAGAATATCGTTTTTTTTTCATCCAAACGTGCTGTATTAGGAATAGCTCGCTAGAAATAGCAGCTATTCCTGAATTAGCGCTATTCCTGTATCATCCAAACGTATTACATTCCATTTCTGTTTCTACAAAACTTGCAAACAAAATTTCTCTCATGATGGATAAAGATTCTAAACTTGTGAGAACCATTCTTTGATCTACTGCTAAACAATAATTTCTTCCGTATGAGAAGCTGCAGATTCAAAATTCAAATGACTTTTTTTTATGAATATTATAATTTGAAAGACTAGATCTCTATCTTAGTTTCTCTTGAAAATATATATATTTTTTTTTATAAACTTGTAGCTAATAAAGTGGCACACTGCAAGCGCCTTCAGATCTCTTGCATTGGCATCTTTCTTATCCCTGTTTTCTTCTTTTCTTCTCTATCCATTATTCATCGTCTTAATTCCTATCTCGCGACCCACAGTATTCTGAACCCTTGACGACATTGCCATTTTGCTATCTGCCAACATTATCGGCTTATTGCCTCCTCCCGTCATAGCATTGACCTTACAAATTGACATAAACATAACACTTTCTTTCACCCTCATCTCAAACCCTAACTATGGCGCTTTCCAGTATAATACTGGTCAATCTGTTCTGGGTCCTTCAAGGGACCCAGGTTGGTCAGGCTGCAGTTGAATCTGGTAGAGTTCTGAGCCAGAGTATGATCTGACTCGACAGATACCTATCTGTCGAGTCAGGTTATTGTTCTCTGGTTCGTCATGTTCAAAGCACAATCAAGGTCACAATGTCACGTTGCACTCGGAAAAGCCAATTTAAAGGTAAGGCGTTAAAATTGTACCAGTGAGACCATCATACCAATTCTTGTACGCTGGTAGCTTCTACCATGCATCTTCAAAAAAGATACCATCATACCAAGTTGTGAATCATATCTTCCGATTAAGATCGCTTGTTTGTGCATATAGAAAACTGGCACATTTATGTATGTTTTATTATTGTGTTTATACTTTCTTCTGATATTAATTGACTAACTGTTACAGAACTTTGTAAACTTAAAAATTCTTTGTATTTTGTCAAATTAATACCATATACATAACAAACTTGTCTCCTTGGAAAAATACACACAGATAAATCTCTTTCTTTGGTCCTTTTTTATTTATTTATTATTCAACATAGCAAGTATAAGTATCAAGTACTGCAAGTCCGCAAAGATCTACAATGCTTATTTCTTCTTTGCAGTTATAATAACACACCGATTATGGAGAGCACATAACAAACACATGTAAACTAGTTTTCTCTGTCTTAAACGTGCTAATTATTTCACATAAAACATAACTACATTATCATTAATTTTATAGTGTTTCAATTCTTGCTCCTTCTAGATATTATTTTTACAAATAAGTTGAAGCCTTATATATGATATACATATATTTGTTCACTATATGCACAGCATCAAGCAATCTTTTTCATAATAAGGGGCAACCCAAACTCGGGCTCAACCACCATTCGAAAAACAGGTGAGTGCTGATACTCTGGTGCCAGTGCAAATGTAAATTTAGGTAAAATCCGCGCTAGAATAACCTTCAATTCAATCAGGGCAAGGTTCTGGCCGAGACAGGTTCGGGCCCCAAGACCAAATGGCATGAACAAATATGGTTTCTTGCAAGCACTGGAAATTCCATTAGCGAACCTGTCAGGATTAAACTTGTCTGCATCTGGTCCCCAAATTGACTTGTCGTGGTGCATCGTGGAGACGGGGATCCACATGCTGACATTCCTGGGGACATGTAGTGTACCGATTTTAATGTCTTTGAAGGTTTCTCTTGCTACTAGGGATGCAGGTGGGAATAGCCTCAGAGTCTCTTGTATGACCATTGTCAACTATGCACAACAAATTGGAAAAAAAAAGGAAAAAAAATGTTCAAAAAAGTATCTCTAGATTTGCGTTTCTCTCTTTGAATTCTAGTATTTTCATATAGGCATGTCTCAACATACTCATCTTATTGAAGAAGCACAGCTTAACCATATTATATGCCAAAATTAGTTAATGGAAAAAATTATATGGCCTCGAGATATATATAATTGAAGATAATAATTAATATATTTGTAAGTTTTTATACACATAAAGTTCAGTGTATGATAGGTTTTCAAATATCTTTATATCTAATTGTACAAATTATTTTTGTTTATGTTCCTGTCTTTTATTTATTAACTTTTAATAAATGAGCCCAAATAAAATAAGTCCCACTGTCTTAGCCTGGTAACAGTAAAAGTTTGTTGATATCAGAGATCACTTTTATGAAGTTAAAATCCAAAATGAACTTACCGTTTTCATCTTAGAAAGCAGATCGAAATCTAGGGGCCGCCCGTCACAGACATTCATCACTTCAGCACGGGTCCTACTTTGCCAATCTGGATGAGTTGCAAGCAGCATCATACACCAGGTGGCAGTAACAGCAGTTGTGTCGAATCCTGCGAAGTAGATGTTCTTGCAATTGTCAACTATAAGTTCGTCAGAGAATTCCATCTTGTTTTCAATTAGGGACTGAAGGAAATCTCTCTGTGGAGAGGCATTGTTCGTCTCATCTTTTCTATCTTTAACCAGTTGAAGGATTTGAGAATTGATTCCTTGCACAAGAGCTGCTAACTCTCTCTTTTGCCTTGTGGGAAAGAACCTACAACAGTAAAGGGGGCTATGTTAGCACTTAATTGCTTACATGCTATAAGCTACTTTTAAATGTCCCTAATTAATTTTTACACCTAAACTATTTCTTTTACTGTAATTAATTGTTTAAGACAATATGTTAATACAATACAGTCAAGGGTGTAGCCAGGACAATTAGCAGGGTGGGGCAAAAATTTTGGGTGACGTATAATCTGCCATTATTTTGAATATCAAGTATATTTTTCTGATAAAAACATAGATATAGAAGCATATTTTGAAGAAATATTTCAGAAATAGACAAAATTTGTTATTTTTTTGAAACTTAGTTATACTTATATGGAGTTGGCTAAGGTGCTACGTGTAGCATAGAGTTCAAACTTAGTTATATATTAAATGTTAAGCGCTAACATTTGCTATTCAACCTTATAAACATGAGAATCAAAAGGTGCATAGAGCAAGTAAAAGGATGAGAAAAAGATTTCATACCTAAGGTAGGGGAGTTCAAAGATGATATTGGATTTTGCCATTTTAACAGAGAGCTCCTTGAGCTTGCGGTAAATCTGTTTGCCTCGTTCGTAGTCACTGCCAAAACACTTCCTACATATGATATCAGCCGAATAACTACGGAAATATTCATCTACTGTTATAACTACTGTATTCCCTCCTTTCTGTTCAATTATTCCTTCCCAGACACTTATAATTGGCTGAGCTGCTTGTACCATACTTTCCACCAGACCCTGAAAAAAAAATATTACCATCATCACCATCGTCACCAACTATATATTATGGTTGGACCGATTTTCTTCGTTCTTTTTGACATGTATAAATTGATTTTTAGTAAATAGATATTCAATGGATATATCACAAGCATGCCATGATACCAATGATGAGTAGGGGTGTTCAAACGGTTCAGTTTAATCGGTTTTGGACCGAACCGAATTAGTTCGGTTTATTGGATCGGTTCGGTTGGCTTTTCAAAATCGAATTATAACTTCGGTTCGGTTCGGTTTGAAAAATTTCAAAACTGAAATAACCGAACCGACCGAACTTTTATATAATATGAATTTGATCGGAACCATCCCGGTTTATTTTTTAATACTCCGGTTTATTTCTTAATCAATTGCTTTAAATACTTGGTTTATTTCTAAATATCTTAGTTTATTTCTTAATACTCTGGTTTATTTCTTAATATACTTCGGTTTATTATAAATCAATTATTTTAAATAAAAAAAATTAATATATTTCGGTTTGAACAGAACAAACCGAAATAAAACTTTGGTTTGGTTCGGTTCGGTTCGGTTCCGATGAACACCCCTAATGATGAGTAAATTGCTTTTCAGGGAAACAAGAAGATAACAAAAAAAAAAAAAAAAATTAAAAAAAGTATCAAATAGAGATGAGCTAAATGGGAAACACCTTGACTTTGTCCATGTAGAACTCAGGGGAGATGAGTTTCCTCTGGTGGGCCCATAGAAGCCCATTAGACTTGATAATTCCTTGTCCAAAGAGAGGCTCTTGGCCCTTTTGCAGATAAGTGGGCTTTCCAATATCCAAAGAGACACACAGGCTTATCTCTCTTATCAGGCTTGGATCAGTCACATACAGCGCTGGCCTCCTCTGCATCCAGTACAGGAATGTTGCTCCTGACAAACAAAATTCACCAACTGGTTAGATACTTGCATGGTATTGGTACCGTACTATAACCTGATCATATCCGGTACCGAGGGAACGAAACATGTCACGCTGGTATGTCACAATTTTAAATGACTGGGACTTGTTTTAATTAGTGAAGAAAAACGTGATATTATGTGATTAATACGTCACAATACGTGGTCAATTTTTTTTTTCACGTGATGTAACTAAAATAACGGAGAACAATCATATTATATGAATAGTCAAGTTATGCGTGGTCACATCAGGTAATTCATAGAAAAATTGCTAAGCTCAAAACTGTGAGGTTGATTGACTGGTTGAGACTTGAGAGAGAGAGAGAGAGAGAGAGAGATCAATAATTGCTCAACCTGTTATGATATGCACTTATTTTAATTGCATGAGCAGAGCAACCAAAATAATATTAAAATTAAAAAAAGAAATAAATAATTGTCGCTTTCCAGCCTCTCTAATTATTTACATGGTGATGTTTGTAAGTTTCAAACAAATCTTAAATTAGAGGTTGCTATCAAAGGACATCAAGAGACCACCTTTCATTTGAGGATTTAGTGGACCCATTGACAAGCTATATATTTGAATCTAAAATCTTAATTAGTTTATTGTGTTTAGACATCATATTAATATTAGTAAAGTCAACTTTACAGGTGTTTTAATTTAACAGTTTAATTAATATCTGACGAAGTATACTATTAGTAACTTTAGAGTTGTAGCAATTAATTAATAAAAAGAATAGGGATAATTTCATTGTGCATCTTAATTTTTATGTACATCATATCTTAACATACATAATATGGTTAAAAATTAAAATTTAAAAATGGTACTACTTTCCCTTTTTATTCAAGAAAATGATACTTTTGTAGTTTACTTATTAATAAATAGAAAGAAAAAAATTATCCTTAGATGTATAGTTGGGGAGATAAAAAATAGTGATAGTATTTTTATGTATAAAAGATACTCAATATAACTACTATTATAAATTACATTTCCACCTTTAACAAATTAATGGCTATTAGTTTGGATGTACACTAAGATATGATATATGATATATATATATATAATGCATGATATATATATATATAAACTCCGAGTTTGAGTGAAGCAACTTCTGAACCATGTTTAGGAAAGGAAACAAGATAAGGCTTCACTCATTTAGAAAACTATTTCAACAATGCAACAACTAGAGGGATTTGGCTTATCCATTCCCTTATCTTTTGTGGCAAAAATGCACATCCTTATAATGTCTAAATAATACATAATACATTTATCATCTCTCTAATTACTAGGGACAAATTTAAATGGCTCAAAAATTATATGAACATTCAAATAAATAACACATTTTGTCACTTAACATATAGGAAATATAAAAATAATAATGGAGCCACTTAGCATTTTTCCCAATGCTACATGAGGTCAAACATTGCTATAGCTTAATCTTAAGCTATGTTACTTAATTAAAATTATGCAAGAAAGTATGACATATGGAAATATAAAATATGGTTATATATGTAGAGTAAAGAAAGCAACAAGTTGTGCTCATGTTTGCCTAGTATATAGAAATATATCCTTATCCCTCCGGGAAAAAAGTAGGTAAAAAAAACTAAAAGAAAAGAAAAAAGAAAATGAAATTGAAGAAAATTTATAATGATACTTTGTATAGGCAAGCTAGCTAGGAATGGAGGTCAAACACTCCTCTCGAATCAGTTAGCTGTCATATAAATGTCAAGTCCGGAGAAATTAGAAAAATTGCTACAAGTACCCCATGTCAGATGAATAACCAAGCTTTGATGTTGTTTTATTTCACAGAAGCTAATAGTAACTCTATTTAGGGGTGAAAACAGTATGGATAATATTCGATCCGTATTTGATATGTATTCGAAAAATTAGATGTGGATATCCAACATCTAAATATATGTGTAGATAAGAATATTGATATGATTTTACGTTTTAATTATCCGTATTCGAATAATATATATATACCATATATTTTAATATATATTATGAAAAAATTATGTTATTAACCGTTACAATTAGATAAATAATATGAACTTTAGTATTTTTTCAATAATTTTTTATATTATTTTAATAAATATCCAATCTGATCCAGATCCGTATTTGTATCTGTCTGATATCCACTTTGTATCTATATTCGAAAAAAAAGAGATAGATATGGTTTTACCACTATCTACTCCATATCAGCTCCGTTCTCACCCCTAACTCTATTTCATCTACTTTTTTTTTTCATTGTAGACCTCTCCAACCAATAGTGGAAAACAGTACAGGGGAAATGATGCTAAGCACTCCCTATAAATTGAAATATTTCATTTTTCTTTATTTTTTGTTTTTCAAACATTATTTCTAATGAACTTTCTCATAAAATGTAATTACATAATACTTATTCATTTAAACCCCTTAATCTTTTTTTTTTTTTAGTTCTGCTCCTGTCACCAACATAGCTGCACTTTTTGGGTACCCAAAACAATTTTCATATCAAGGTCCTGTTTAGAGTCATCTCCAATAGTGATGGTCTTTATAGCATAACATGCAACTCTCTGATGTAATACCAACTAACCAACGTTATCATCCCTTTCATGTCCCCCTTCATTAAAATTAAAAACTAGCCCTCCTATCAAATCCAACATTTTTTTAACAATAAGGCACTTTTCGTACTTTGACAATTAATTATCTCTAGTCTTGAATGAGTCAGAGTTACAATATTTTCAAACTAAAGGCAAGCTGTCGCTATATATATACATATATGTATGCTTCCTGACCTAGGTTTCAAAGCGAAAATTAACTAAAAGGTAGAATATAATTTTGATTACTTTGACAAAACTAGATGTAGTTTTATTTTATGGTTTTCATCCTCTACTTTTAAATTTGACTTTGACACAAAATATGATGATAAGAAGGTTAAGTGTGCGGTCATAGTCAGATTCCTTTAATTTCTAAAAAAATGCTACTTGTGTTCTCTTAATAAATAATACCTTTAATTGGGAATGTTAGAATTTAATATCAAAGTGAATTAATTATTCTGTAAGAGACTTTTAAGACTGTTGAATTTTGAAAAGGCTAGCTAATTAAATTGTCTATGTATTTCTATTAATTGGTTGATACACATATATATAGTACGCGTCAAATTAATCCGCGTAATCAATCACATTCAGCTGCGTACAAGTGACAATTATTGTACTATATAGATGCCTTTTATTTCATAATTATTTTTCTTTAAGGTTCTACTTCAAAACTTTTTTGTTCTTCCATTTCCTTCTGATGATAACAATCAAGACACATATTTCCTCTTACATGTATCAAGCACTTAATATCATGACTGTATATATATATAGTTGTGCATCGATATATCACATGTATTATATATATAAGATATCCCTTTCTTATTCCTTAATTAATTGAGTGCTTAATTTTTTTTTTTTTTTTTTATATATAAACAGAGGTGGAACTAGAAAATTTAAATAGAGGGGGCTAATCTATAAAATGTAATATATGAAAAAAAAAGTGGTTAATGAGAATTGAACCCATGACATCACACATAACAACTAGAATTCAAACCACTAGACTACAAACAAACATTTGTTATTTAATGAGAGGTGCTAGACTATATAAAAGTTCAAAAAATTCAAAAATTTAACTAAAGTTTAATATACATAATTAAGAATTTCAAAATCATAGGATGACTTAGCACCCCCTGATCAATACATAAATCCGCCCCTGTATATAAATATCACCCAATTTGCACGATAATGCATGTACTATTCTAAACGTGAACCAAAATGCACTCAATTATCACAAATATTAAAGATGAACAAAATCTTTTTGTACTAACAGTTAACTGTTTGAATAATTCATTATTTGTTGATGGGTGTGAGTTCATTTCCTATAAGTATTAAGTGAAATTATATGGCGAAAATGAGGAACATTCGCAGTACAGTTTCATTCCAGAACAACTTAATAGGTCATTAAAAAAAATGATATCCAAAACAAATTATTAGTAGGAGAGAAACAATTTGGTAGCTAGTGACATCTTAAGTTAAAGATGAATCGTTAATTATCATTAAGAAAAGTTAACTAAAATTGGGAAAACAAGCAAAGTAACTAAATATATTATGGTTACATCATCTAGTTGACTTCATCTATTATTAACATTGTGATGTCGACACCATAGAAATTCATGGTCGTTTATTTCACCTTATCGATCGTTTTCATAACATATCCTAAACCAACTACACCTTCTATTATTTGTACCTTTTTCTTCAATACACGCTCCACAATGTTTGGATATAATTATCTGATATATTATGTATTAATCAGACTAAATATTATCATATATAATAGACGAAGTGACGAACTTGTATAACAAGTGGTAATTATTATATTAATTAGTTTAAACTATGATCATTAATTAGCACGAAACTTTTTAAACTTCTCCACTTCATTAAAAAAAAAACATTTGCTTTCAAATCTTACGCCATAGTTACGAAAATTTCAACATTTCTCCGGGAAAAGAATTAGTTTTTAATTGGTTTAAACATAATGGATATTTATATTTTAATTACGTTCACATCGTCCCCGCCCACCTCCCCCCCAAAAAATTACTAGATCAAATTTGAGGCAACAAATCTATTATATATATAAATGTTGATACCCATCATCACCACATATATCATCTTCTTAATTACTCATGTGTCCTAATTAACCTTCACTCTCTGGCATTAAGTTGTCTCTAAGAATTAGCTCCAAAACATGAACATTAAAGGAAAGAAAGTGAAGGGCAGGAGAGCACGAGCGTAAGTGCGTAACCATACTTAGCCTATGCCGATTAATTACTTGTTCCAGAATAAAAAATTTGAGGGTAGCGGATTTGAGTTGCATGTATAAACTATAAAAGTTAGTGTTTTTTTTTATTACAAGCCCGTAGGCAACACACGCCACACACTTTCATGCTCTAGGCAGGAATCGAACCCAGGTTTTCCTACGGAGAAACCTGATATCATACCAGCTGCACTATGAAGGTTGACAAGTTAGCTATTTTGTTCTCCCTGGTTTTCACGTTTCTCTTCCCATTTTTTCTTATTCCTTTATGTTCCATGATTGATTATAGAGTATATATAGTCTAATTAAGTCCTACGTACTCTTAAATACACTTTATTAGTAATATAAGATAAAGAGAAAGAAAAGTTTGTGGTTTTCATTTTCGTCTATTCTTATACCTTGTGTTCTTTCTCGACAACTTTAGTACCCTACTGATTATATTAGTACATGAATAAATATAAAGTCATATATAGTCACATAGGCACTTGAAAAGATATATTGATTAGAAATACATACCATAAGCCTTCCTCCATTGATCGAAATAAGGGAAGATATCCTTGGTGTAGTCACGAAAAATACCATCTCTAAAACTTGATTCATCATGAACCATTTTCATTCTCTTCATCTCTGACAAATTGCCAGAGAAAAGGGAAGGCGGTGGGGGACCGTCAATACCTTGTCTTTTGAATATTTGCTGTATTTTTAGTGGTACTAAATACCATGCAGCCATCACGATATACACAACTAAGGTACCAAACCCTAAAACTAAGGAAGAAAATAACAGGCTAGCCATGCTCTCTCTCTCTTTCTCTCTCTTGCCCCTGTTTGATAGGTAAGTGACTTTATTTATAATGAGAAGAGAGATACGAACTTTAGAGAATCGCAAGTCTTCGTCAATCCGTGGCGTAGTTTGCGGTCTCTTTAGTGCAAATCGGATTGTACTAATTCGGTTATAAAATCGGATTCGGGTTAATTAATTAATAATTGTAAATTAAGTACTGGATTCGACTTGTTATCAATTAATTTCGAATTCAGTGCTTTTTATATTTGAATGATTTTGGACTAACCTGGATATTGATAATCTTAATTAAATATTAAATTATTTCGGTTCGGATTACAACGAATTTTAGATAATTTACCTGGGGATTATGAACAAAGCTGACAACACTACTGTTATCTTGTCATCTGCAGTTGTAAATGCTCTATTTTCTTGTCATCTGCAGACACTACTGGAGTGGTCTATACACCTACAATTGGAGTGTTGTATTAGGATTGTAAATTCCCTATTATCTTACTACATATACACAATACTAGAGTGGTCGAAATTCCTTCGATTTATACGTTGTATTAGGGTTGCAAATGTCCTATTATCGTTCCATCTGGAGACACTAATTGGTTGCTCCAAATACCTTCAGACAGGGTGTTGTATTAGGGTGGTAAACGCCCTATTATCTTGCCATCTGGAGACACTACTAGAGTGCTCTAAACACCTTCTATTGGAGTGTTGTACTAGGGTTTAAATGCCCTATTGTCTTGCCATATAGAGACACAACTAGAGTTCTCCAAACACCTTCAATTGGAGTGTCATGTTAGGGTTGTAACTGCCCCATTATCTTGCCATCTGGAGACTCTACTCTAGTGCTCCAAACGTGTTCAATTGAAGTGTTGTATTAGGGTTGTAAATGCCCTATTATCTTGCCATCTGGAGTCACTACTAGAGTGCACAAAATACTTTCAATTGGAATGTACTATTAGGCATGTAAATGCCCCCATTATCTTTCCACATAGAGACAGTACTAGAGTTCTCAAAATTGGAGTGTTGTATGAGTGTTGTAAATGCCCTATTATCTTGACATATACACAACTAGAGTGCTCCAAACACCTTCAATTGGAGTGTCATGTTAGGGTTGTAAATGCCCTATTATCTTGCCATTTGGAGACACCACTAGAGTGTTCCAAACACCTTCAATTGGAGTGTACTATTAGGGCTGTAAATGCCCTATTATCTTGCTATTTGAAGGCACTACTAGAATGCTCCAGACACCTTCAATTCGAGTGTTGTATTAGTGTTGTAAATTCCTTATTATCTTGCTATTTGGAGACATTACTGGAGTGCTCCAAACATCTTCAATTTGAGTGTTGTATTAAGGTTGTAAATGCCCTATTCTCTTGCCATCTGCAGACACTACTGGAGAGCTCTAAGCACCTTCTATTGGTTTGTTTATTAGTGTTGTAAATTCCCTATTATCTTGCTCTATGGATTCACTACTAGAGTGCTCCAAACTCCTGCAATTGGAGTGTTGTATTAGGGTTGTAAATGCCCTATTATCTTACTATATAGAGACACTACTAGAGTGCTCCAAATTCCCTTGATTTATACGTTGTATTAGGGTTATAAATGCTCTATTATCTTGCCATCTAGAGACACTACTAGAGTGCTCTAAACACCTTCTATTGGAGTTTTGTACTAGGGTTGTAAATGCCCTATTATCTTGCCATATAGAGACACGATTAGAGTGCTCCAAACACCTTTAATTGGAGTGTCATGTTAGGGTTGTAAATGCCCTATTATCTTGCCATCTGGAGACTCTACTCAAGTGCTCCAAAAGTGTTCAATTGAAGTGTTGTATTAGGGTTGTAAATGCCCTATTATCTTGTCATCTAGAGTCACTACTAGAGTGCACAAAACACTTTCAATTGGAATGTACTATTAGGCATGTAAATGCCCCATTATCTTTCCATATAGAGACACAACTAGAGTGCTCGAAACTCCTTCAATTGAAGTGTTGCATTAGGGTTGTAAAGGCACTATTATCTTCCCATTTGGAGACACTACTAGAGTGCTCCAAACACCTTCAATTGGAGTGTCATGTTTGGGTTGTAAATGCCCTATTATCTTGCCATCTGGAGACTCTACTCTAGTGCTCCAAACGTGTTCAATTGAAGTGTTTTATTAGGGTTGTAAATGTCATATTATCTTGCCATCTGGAGACACTACTAGAGTGCTCTAAACACCTTCCATTGGAGTGTTGTATTGGGGTTGTAAATGTGCTATTATCTTGTCATCTAGTGACATTAATAGAGTGCCCCAAATACCTTCATTTAGAGTGTTGTATTAGGGTTGTATTTGGGTTATAAATTCCTTATTATCTATATATATCTATATATATCTATAGATATAGATACAGATATATCTATAGATATATATATATATATATATATATATAGAGAGAGAGAGAGAGAGAGAGATAGGCTAATGTGATTCCATAAGCACTTGGCCCGAAGTGCTGCCACCCCATTTTCGATTTTTCAAAATCCAAACAGTCGATCCGAACCGTTCATCTTGTTCTCCATATTAATATCTGCTTGGAGACCAAATTTTACATTTTTTGGAATTTTTTTGCTATTTATTAAGCCACTTTGAAAATCGCTGATCCAACGGTGGCTTGCCAAACAGTAAAATCAGGGGTTCACCGTTGGATCAGCGATTTTCAAAGTGGCTTAATAAATAGCAAAAAAATTCCAAAAAATGTAAAATTTGGTCTCCAAGCAGATATTAATATGGAGAACAAGATGAACGGTTCGGATCGACTGTTTGGATTTTGAAAAATCGAAAATGGGGTGGCAGCACTTCGGGCCAAGTGCTTATGGAAGCACATTAGCCTATCTCTATATATATATATATAGATATATATATGGGATAGGCTACGGTGAGCCATGGAGTAAAACGCATTTGTACTCCACGCCGTATTTTCATTTTGAAAATCCAAACGACCGATCCAAACCATTAGATGTGATATCTATATTGAAATGTGCTTGGAGACTAAATTTCACATTTTTTGGAATTTTTTTACTATTTATTATTCAATTTTGAAAATTGTTGTTTCGCTGTGAACAGTAAAAAACAGTAAAAATTTCTAGACTATCGGATCAGCGATTTTCAAAAATATTTAATAAATAGTAAAAAAATTCCAAAAAAATATAAAATTTGGTCTCCAAGCACATTTCAATATGGAGATCATGTTGAGCGGTTTGGATCGGTCGTTTGGATTTTCAAAATAAAAATATAGTGCCATGGAGCACCAACACGTTTTACTCCATGACTCACTGTAGCCCATCCCATATATATATAGGAATATGCTAGCATGCTACGCGTAGCATAGATGGCCTCCGTGCAATGGCTTAATATTTGACTTTTCAAAATCTTAACGGTCGATCCGAACCGTTCATCTTGTTCTCCATATTAATGTGTTTGGAGACCAAATTTTATATTTTTTGGAATTTTTTTACTATTTTTTATATTTATTGAAAATCGTTGTTTTTTTATGGTCCAGATTTGCTGAAAACAGCGATTTTCAATAAATCTAAAAAAATAGTAAAAAAATTCCAAAAAATGTAAAATTTGGTCTCCAAACACATATTAATATGGAGAACAAGATGAACGGTTCGGATCGACCGTTAAGATTTTGAAAAGTCAAATATTAAGCCATTGCACGGAGGCCATCTATGCTACGCGTAGCATGCTAGCATATTCCTATATATATATATATATATATATATATATCAATGGTTTAAATAGCGTTTATCGCGAAATAGCGTACGGGTTAAAAAAATCGCGCTATGCTCAAATAGCGGCGCTATAGCGCGGAATAGCGCGCTATAGCGGCGCTATTTGGGCATAGCGCCATAGCTTTTTTGGTCAGAAAACGCTATAGCGGCGCTATAGCGCCGCTATAGCGCGCTATTTAAAACACTGATATATATATATATATATATATATATATAGAGAGAGAGAGAGAGAGAGTTGGGCTAAAATGAGCCATGGCTCATAGCGCGTTGGTGAGCCATGGCTCATTTTAGTCATTTTGAAAATTCAAACAACCAATCTGAACCGTTCATCTTGTTCTCCATATTGAAATGTGCTTGGAGACCAAATTTTACATTTTTGAAATTTGTTTACTATTTATTAAGCATTTTTGAAAATTGCTGATCCGATGGTCCAGAAAATTTTACTGTTTTTTATTGTTCACAGCAAAACAACAATTTTAAAAAATGCTTAATAAATAGTAAAAAAAATTCAAAAAATATAAAATTTGGTCTCCAAGCACATTTCAATATGAAGATCACATCTAACGGTTCGGATCAGTCATTTGGACTTTCAAAATGAAAATACGGTGTGGAGTATAAACGCTTGGTGAGCCATGGCTCACCCAAGTCAACCTTATATATATGGCTTTGTTGCTTTATAATTAATGTTCTTCTGTTACTGATATATATATGTTGTTTATTGTTGGGTACAATATGCATGATACATGTTGTCTGTTAATATATTGGTTAATTGATTGCATGTTTAAAATTGTTGGTTCAAATGGTGGGGTGCAAAAATGGCTAGTAAATAGAGGCTAGCTAGCTCCTAATGGGGGCGTAATTAAAAATATATATGAAAATCACCAACGGTTCAAATTAAAACAGATGTCAAAGGTAAGATATGAACGCCAACGCAAATAAAAACACAAATGATGGTGTATGTGACCCTTTGCCATCGGCAAACAGATCCAAAAGTCGCCGTGTTAAGAACCTCTGCTATCGCTTTAAAAATGCAAGTGGTGGCATTGAACGCGCAACGGACCCCGTTTACAACGCCCGTTATATAAGAAACGCCATCGGTTGGTTAATCTAAGCGATAGTAACATGCGCAACACCATTGGGCATGACCAGATAGCAAAAGGGAACACATTTTCTATCGAGGTGATATGCATCGGATCAGACTCCAATGACGGAACACGATTCTAACCGATATAAAAGAGTTTTTTGTAGTAGTGATATTAGCGCATTATCTATGCTTTTGCAGTACACATTAATTGATGCATTGTTTCTAATCTTTCAAAGACCGTAATTATTAGTAGTAAACTCTAATTTGAGCTTATGACCTCAATTCATAAAGCTCACAGAGAGACAAAATGCGTGGTGCCCTGCACTGCACATAACCTCGCAAACCCGGCATTATAAGATTTGCAAAAAAAGAAATGTCGTTCAGAACCTCAAAACTTCAATTGAAGTTTTTTATTATTAGCAATTATGTAAATTTTTTATTTGTACTAGAAACTGTCAGTTAATTATTCATCAGAAAATTTTAATTTGACCATTACCAACATCTTGAAATTAAGTACTAATATTTAAAGAATTTTTTATATTAATTTATGTCGTTCTATACCATAATCTGTTAATTAATATTTTTTCAAGAAAAAAAAAACATCAACTCAACCTTACAACAACAAAAAAACCTCCACGCGACCTAAGGCTGTGTCCTGTGTGGATGGTAAGATTGAAAAATTTCTGAAGTTGATGGTAAGTTTAAAATTCTGAAATTTGAGGGGATAACTAAATTTTGTTGACTATTTTGTAAACATAAATTATATTATTTATGTTTAAAATTTTTGTTTTGATACAATTATTGTTCTTTAATAAAAATATTTTTGAATAAATATTTTTTCTGATCTGAGAAATAGATTATGCATGTGCATGTGGAAAAATTGTTTTTCATGGCGATAGGAGATGCATGGTAAAGAAAGAAAGCGGTGCCTCAGAATTCAGAAATAGATAGAGATGACAATATTTGTCTGGTGGGTATCCATCCATAACACCTCTTAAAAAAGAAAACTGAAAACCAACTGCTCATTAGGTTTCAAGTGCATCATACATGGACTAAAAAGTCTACACACGGCGGACAAATAATTATAAATTATTCCATGTTGGGTTGGGTTGGTGGTTTTGTGCACATCTCATTATATTTATTAAAGATTTAAGTAGCATTTATTGCGTTATAACAGAGTAATTATAAAAATAACGCTATATTCATATAGCGCTACTATAGCGAGCTATTTAAAACCTTGATATTTATACACATACACATCTTCATACACATCTTCAGTAACTTAAATTTTGAATTTCTGCACAAAAAAATCGGTGTCTGTTTAATATTGGCACAAATATTCAAGAGTCTTTGTGTATTACAAGTTTAAATCGAATTAGCTAGAATTTTAATTGAAAGGTCAATATTCTAAACTTAAAAAAAAAAAAGATTTCATTTTTTTATTTGAATTGCCAATTTTCGATTTTCTTTTTTCCTTTTTTTAATTGGGTAAGGGCAATATAATTTTCTTACTAATTAAGAACTTTTACTTTTTAGTTACTTGGAACCAGAAACTTAATTCCTTTTTTAAAAGATGATTCTGACGAGAAACATAGCTAATTTTTCTTATTTTCACTATAATTAACAATTTATAAGAAGAAAATTGTTGCAAAATTATGTCACCTTGTACTTGAAAGTCATAGTTTTTTTATGCAATTGAATAAGCATGCAAAACTTTTATGACCCACCAAATGATTTGAGTAGTAGCGGTCATTTAATAATTAACTAGGGACCAATAATTGCACTTATTTTTCATTTGACAAGAGAGATGATATGACCCACCAAATGATCACAAAATGATTTACCGACAGAAAATAAGGTACCTCATTATAAAACAACAAAGGTACAAATAAAAATTTGGCAAAAAAAAAAAAAAAATTTGGCAAGATGCATAAAGCGTCCCTAATTGACGGGTTTGAATCGCGCAATTAAATAGTATGATATAGTACCATTTATCATATGTCCATATTACTAATTTCCAAATTTAAACTTTAATTTTAATAATTCCCAATTATTGTGTTAAATAATTATTAAAAATAACCCACTAGCGAATAGTTTGTCAAAACTCAAAAGCAACCAATGCGTATATTTTTTTCAGAAAATATATATACTTATGAGATAGGCCGAGATTTTTAAAAATAACCATTTTATAAATATTTATTAAAAATAACCATGGTTCGGCCGAATTTTTAAAAATACCCAACCCATGGATAAATTTCACGGCCCGGGATTTTTTATTCCACCCCATAGATAATATTCACGGTCCGGGATTTCTTATTCGGATTGTGGAAAAATTCCACAACCCGGCCATTTTTTTTTTAATTTTTGGTTTTTACACTATAAATAGGGTTTTCTGATCACAGACGAGAGAGAAGGAGAATCTGAAAGAGAGAAGGAGAAGAAGGAGGAAGAGAAGGGGAGGAGGAGAAATGAGTTACTTTTTAGCTGCTAAATCAGGTATTTTCATTTTTCTGCAATTGTTCATTTACGTATTTACTATTTATATTCGTATGTACTGTTCACAGACGTATTTTTATTTATTGTTCATTATTGTTCATATACTGTGCATATACGTATGTAATGTTCATTACTATTCATGTAATGTTCATGTTGTTCGTACAATAATCTTTTACGTCTATTTGACTAATTTGCAAAAACATACAATTATTGAATTTTACGATTTCTTCTATTTTTGAGAACATATAGGTCCAAGAAGAGTAAGAACTGCGATATAATAAGCTTGGACTGAAGAAATCACGAAGACTTTTATCAAGAATACAAATTGTAAAATCAAAAGCTTGGTAAAGTATGTGTGAGGTTGATTAAATTGGGATAACACGTTATGAACGTTTTCAAAACGTTGGTAACGTTTTATAATAATCAGAAGCAACAAACTGATCAAAAGAAGAATCAAGTTATAACGTTATAACGTTATACAAACGTTGTGACGTTTTACAAACGTCATAACGTTTGACAAACGTTGTAACGATTAATAGCTTTAGAACTGCTGAACTGTACCAACATGAAACGTTGTAACGTTTATAAAACGTTGTAACGTTTATAAAACGTTGTAACGTTTATAAAACGTTGTAACGTTTATAAAACGTTGTAACGTTTCTAAAACGTTGTAACGTTTCTAAAACGTTGTAACGTTTCTAAAACGTTGTAACGTTTCTAAAACGTTGTAACGTTTCTAAAACGTTGTAACGTTTCTAAAACGTTGTAACGTTTCAGGAATATTTAAGCTTCAAATAACTTCTATTTTGATCAAGTTTTTTACAGATTAAAACGTTGTAACGTTTTATAAAACGTTGGTAACGTTTTACTAAGCTGTCAGAGAATTAAAACCCTAAATCGCATTTGAACAAAACGTTGGTAACGTTTTCTTAAACGTTGGTAACGTTTTATGTCAAACAGCTCATTTTGAGCTGCCACTATAAATAGACTGAAGGGATCACTTTCAGAATCATCTCAGCCGACCCTAATTAATTCAAAAGCAATTTTCTGAGAGCTTAGCCTACTCCATTGTTGTGAGAGCTTAAAACTTCAAAATCCCTCAAGCAACCTCAACCCTACTTCACTAATCTTGATATAGATTAGGTTAGAGTGATCTATTGAGTGTTTCTCTTGTGTTTCTAGACAATCGAGACCTTGTTCTCATCTCTTTGAGTTGGCCGTTTGACTTCCCGCTTGGTGTGTAAGGGCTCAACGGTTCACAAGTTGTAATCCTTTCGTATTGGGTAATAGGAAGGCGCACCTCACAAGGTTGCGAAGCCCTGGAGACGTAGGCCTTTGTTTTGCCGAACTCCGTTATCACCCCGCGTGTCAAATTTCTCTAAACTCATCTCTTTACTTTCAATTGCAATTTAATTTCAGTTTTTGAGCAATTAGAGGTGCCCCTAAGTGTAACAGTTCATATACGTCTTTGTTGTTCATTACTGTTCATATACTGTGCATATACGTCTTTACTGTTCATATTGTTCATTACTGTTCATGTAATGTTCATATACTGTGCATATATGTCTTTACTATTCATATACGACTATTCACTACTATTCACAACTGTTCACAATTGAAATCAGTAAACTGATAAAATATTTACAATTTACGAATGTAGTTTATTGGTCATGCCTATTGGAATTTCAATACATTTTGGAGAAAAATTCATTTTTGACCAGAATGGGGCACGTTACTCCAAACCTCCAATAAATACATATTAGGTTGATGAAAATTTCTCATTTGAGCAGTTGCAATCGCTTATTTATGAAGTGAGCGGCTACAATAGGAATCATTGGGAATTATAAATAATGGCCCGAATGGTCCACACAGGAAAGTATGTCAGAATCGTGAACAAGGCTGTGAAGTTTCACAAAAACTCTCCAAACAGATCGTGAGATATCGGCTCTCAAAAATTGTCCGAACTGCTGAAGGAGTGCTTCTGAGCCCAACTTTGCACCTCTGGTAAACATAGCAAAACATCTCCAAAAATTATGAAAGTTGACCTACATGTAGTTCTGGCATCGTAGAATAAGACTGTGAAGTTTTGCAAAAAAATCTCCAAACAGATCGTGAGATATCGGCTCTCAAAAATTGCCCGAACTGCTAAAGGAGTGCTTCTGAGCCCAACTTTGCACCTTTGGTAAATATAGCAAAACATCTCCAAAAATCATGAAAATTGACCGACATGTAGTCCTAACATCGTAGAATAAGGCTGTGAAGTTTTGCAAAAAATTTCCAAACAAATCGTGAGATATCGGCTCTCAAAAATTGTCCAAACTGCTGAAGGAGTGCTTTTGAGTCCAACTTTGCAACTCTTGTAAACATAGCAAAACATCTCCAAAAATCATGAAAATTTACCGACATACAGTCCTGATATCATAGAAAAAGTCTGTGAAGGTTTGCAAAACATCTCAAAACAGATCGTGAGATATCGGCTCTCAAAACTTGCCCAAACTGCTGAAGGAGTGCTTCTGAGCCCAACTTTGCACCTCTGGTAAACATAGCAAAACATATCTAAAAATCGTGAAAATTGACCGACATGCAGTCCTGACATCGTAGAACAAGATTGTGAAGTTTCACAAAAAAACTCCAAACAGATTATGAGATATTGACTCTCAAAACTTGCCCGAACTGCTAAAGGAGTACTTCTGTTCCTGGCCAAAACAGGGGCCGAAACCAATGTGCAGAAAAACATATGGTTTGGCTAGAGCTAAAACAGACTATTCCTAGCCAAAATAGAGGCCGAAACCAATGTGCAAAAAAACCTATGGTTTAGCCAGAGCCAAAACAGGCTGTTCCTGGCCAAAACAGAGGCCGAAACAGAGGGAGAAAGCATTTATTTTTGTTATTTTTGAACCATATTAATTGCAATGCATTTAGTTTTCTTATTTTTATTATTTTTAAAGCTTGTCATATTGTTGTTCTTAATTTTATTGTGTTATTTATAACATAGCTCAACCCAAAGCATAATAAAACATAACGAAACTAAACTAAACTACACTAAAACAAAAACTATAAAACTAAACTCAAACATAATAAAATATAACGAAACTAAACTACACTAAAACAAAAACTATAAACTAAACTCAAACATAATAAAACATAACGAAACTGTTTTACCCTAAATTGTTGCCAAATTAAATGAATGGGAAATGACAATGTTAAAACACTTGAAAAATGCCAAAAATACATGAAGGCTCTCCAAGATGAATGGATAATGGCGTGTTAGAATACATAATAATATTCTACATGAGAAACCATGAATTTTGATATATTATGCACTTTCTAACTCAAAATGGTTGAGGAGTTATGAATTTTTGAAATATATGCTGACACGGCAAATTCTGATTGGTGCCACATAGCATAGTGTACTCATAGCATTTGATCTACACAGCTGGGTACACAAACTTGGGTATCTCTAACATTAAAAGTTTAGTTGAAATAAAAAATGGAGAAATGGAGAACTCCAATCCTTTTGAAATGGAGAAAGATCAAATAATAAAATATATGAAGATGGCGCTATGCTCTGTTTATTTCAACCACTCGGCAACAGAGGAAGCCGCATCAATTTGAGTTGAATTGAGTTAATGGGCCGAATTGGGCTTCACCCGATTGATTTCCATTCGGAAATAAAAGCGCAGCTTGATGAATTCGGCAGTAGCTATATCTCCCATTAAATCCGACATGGGTCCCACATGTGCTTTAATCAATTGAATAAGCTCATGAATTTGATGCTATAGAGTATGCCATATGTCATGGAGCCTTTAAGAATATGCTATGGAATATGTCATATGTCATGGAGCCTTGAAGAATATGCTATAAAATATGTTCTAATGTTGTCCTAGCCTTAACGCTATATAAGGAGCATCTTAGAAGAGAGACACACAAAACGATTCGACTATAGTGTTATGGCAAAACTTTGTCAAAACCTCATATAGCTCAAATGAAGCTAGAAACCCTCCAAAATTCCAATCTAAGCTATAGATAATTAGCTAGAAATGATGTAATGTAATGCCTCAATGGCCATGATATGTATGTATGAAACCAAGAATGAATAAAATGCTTCTTACTTGGAGCTTGAAATCTATCTTGTCTCATTTTTGTGTTAATTCTTGTTCTTATTTTTTTTTAATTCCTTTTTTGCTTAATTTAATCCACCTCCTTGTTTCTTTCTTTTTCTTGCCAAGAAGAGACTTAAAATCCTTGCTTTAATCATAGCCATGGATTTTTATAACAATGCTAAGCTTCCTCTTGTTACAATTGATGAAACAATGAGGCTTAATAAAAATGTGTTTGATTGAGATGAGAAAATGCAACTATGATAATTGATAAAATCCAAGGACTCTCCAATATTTGTATACATGCTCTTCCATTTTCTTGTTGTTGAAATCTAATTGAAAAATCTAAAAAATGTGTATTTCTTTCTCCTCTTTTCATGAAAAATACAAGAAAACATGTTTCTTCCCCTTTTTTTTTTCTTTTGATCTTTTCTTCTTTCCCTCCCTCAATCATCTTTACAAATTAATTGGAGGTAAAAATGAGTGTAGTGAGCCACTGGCATTCTTGCACATCTGATCCTTCGATTCTTTTGTAAAAATGATCAAAATAGGGAATAAAGTGACTTAAAATAAAAGATAAACATACAAGGATTGTTTAAAGTGAGCCACTGGCATCCCTTGCAATCCTCAACCTAATGATCACTTAATGGACCTATTTTACAAAGGAAATCAAGCTAAAAGAAGTGTTATGCTGCTGAAAATTGCAAAATCGCACTTCTTTCATGCCTTTCTTTGTAAAATAGTGAAAAGATGAGGTTAAAAATGCAAATAGACATTAGCTATGCTAAAAGATGTCATTTGTACTTTTTAATCCTTGATTCTTTTATGATAGTCCAATGCAAGTGAGAAGGAATGCTTCAAGCATGGCTTTGAACCCTTTTAAAGGATTTCTATGCTCAAACATTAGCATGAATGATCCTTTGATGTATTAGAATAATGATTTGATGAATCTTTGATGTTTGAACCCCTTTCTTTTTGGTCACCATTGTATAACAGTGACTTAATGCTCTCGAAATAGGTTTAATTTGGTTTAAATGACAAACCACATCTTTGCCTATATACATGGCAGTATGGCACCCTTGAATGCATTTAAAATGCTTAAAATTGACCTCTGCTGACAAAACAGCAAGTCTGGACCAGTCTGATGACCAGATTGAGAATAGCTAGATAGAGGATTCAAAAATACATGAAATGGACATAGATTTCATATTTTTTGGATTCTTCTACAATTAGTTATGATTTTTTGAAGTTCAGCCTTTGAAATGATAAAAGACAGCAAATACCAGTGCAGTTCATATCTGTCCCCTCGTGTTTAACCCCCTGTTTGATACAGCTAGGTAGCTTCAAAATTCATGAAATTTTACCATAATATAGAGCACCATGTCCTGAGAATTTTCATATAAAGAACATAAAATTCGGGTTAGCATAACTCTTGGAATAAATTTTTAAAGTTGGCTATCAGCATGATGACAGCAGTTATTTACCAGCAAAGCTTTCCTGCATAAAAACACATGTTTCATACATCTCTGGATTGAGTTTAACGAAACTGTTTTATGTGCATACAGGTCACGACTCAAGGAAGATTATAATATAAAGAACATGAAATTTGTTGTAGCCAATTAATGGGAATTAATTTCCAAAGTCCAGCTACTGAGAAAAATGCTGCTGTCAGAAAAATGAACATTTGACCCCTGACAGTTTTATTGCCAGTTTTAGACTCCTAAAAGAGTTCAAATGTTAAATAAATTACATATTCAGAAACTAGACTTTAAGCCAGTCAGGATAGATACCAAATTTGTATCATTTGGACTCATATTCCTCTCTGCATTGAAATTCAAAATTAAATCAAAATTAAATACAAAAAAACTGCACTGATCTTAAAGCCTCATGATTAAATCTAAGGCCCAGTGCACATCTCAAACGCCCAAAACCCAAATCTTGAAGGCCCAGCACCAATCTCAAAGTCTAAATATGACTAAACTAAACCCTTTTGCATATAAATCCCTCTGCTTGTTTGAAATCAGAAAAGAAGCCCCTGAAAACTTACAGAAAGGCCCCCGGCAGCATAAAACACTTTCAAACAAGACCTTGAAAGCCCAATTTTCTTTCCAGACCCTATCGAAAGCTCAAATTACAGCCTCAGGTCCCCGAAAATTTACAAATAGGTCCCTAGAAGTACAAAAACTTCACAGACAAGCCTTTTTCAGTCCTTTTTTACCATAACTTCTTTGTTTTAAATCCAAATTGACTCAAACCAGTTCCAAATGAATTCAAATTCAATTCTCTACAATTCTAAGTAGTAATTGAATATATCCAAGCTTCAGCCATACCCCTCTCTTGACATATTTTATAAAAATAATGTTTTAAATATGTTGTCTTAAATATAAATTATATAAATGATATTTTGATGCATATTCACATGTCTTAAAAATATTAAAATGCACATGCACATAGGACCAAAATGAATGTCTGAATCATGTCCAAATCAATCGAGAACCTTCCAAATGAACAAATGAACCTTACATGAGCCTATTTTGGCCCCAATTACCCAGTTTACACCAAAATAGGCACAAATCCTGGAATGAACGAGGTATTCAGTACTGACCTGAAAGGTCGTCTGATGTAATTAACGGTGGGGGCTCACGCCCATTGGGAGTTAAACGTCCACACAATCAATAAAACCCCGATTAACTGATTATGAATTGTAGGTCCGTCACAAGGGTGAACCAGAAGGAAAGCCGAGAGAAATCCCAGGACATCTGTTCCCCATTGCATTGGAAGGGATCAGCACATGTACACTATAAAATCTGATCTCTCATTCTAGTGTAGCTCTTAGCCACCTACAGAAACTAAATTACACTAAAACAAAACTCAAACATAATAAAACATAACATAGCTAAACTAAACTAAAACTATAAAAAAACTCTCTATCATTGGTACTCCGAAAGGGTAAATCGATGAGGTGGTCTACCCCTATTTTCCCTACTGAATTCTGTTCACACCAGTCATTCCACTACAGTTCTCTGTCCTGCGCTCTGCGAGCTAGTGTAACCTCCTCCTCGGGCAAGGCCTGTATGCTCATCGTGAGTGCTATATTCCATGGATTATCGGCCGCGTGGGTAGCTGGCGATGGAAGTGGGGTATGGAATATGGAATCCACAAGTTGGGACGCATAGTCAGGCTAAGTCCCGCTACCAGAGGCCTCCCAATCATGAGCCCTCGCTGGATACGGCTGAAGCGAAGAGGCGGTTATAGGCGAAGAATAATCAAAATAATCGACGCTGATATGGAAATTAGGGTCGATCTCCGGAGACTCATGCATAGGCTGGATCTCCGGAGACTCATGTTGCTCATGCAGCTCAGGCGGTGGCAGCATGTAGGCAAAACCCTGCAAGGATACTAATAAATTTTAACTAACTTAATTTACGGAAGGAGAAAATTTTAACTAAGTTGACATAAAATTAAAAATGACATACCTGGGGAAGAACTACACGTCCATGCTTGTCACGGAAGGCATGCCAACCGGACATGCTCAGTACCCAACGATGGTAGTCCCACTCTGGCTGCTCTAAGGGCTCCAGTGGCATCTCAGAAGCCATAACAGGTGGCACATCAGGCTCGTCCGCTTGTACTCTAGGCCAATCAATTTCCTCTTCGACGTCTCGCAGCATGGTGACTAGCTTTGCCTGGTGGCCGTGGCTCTCAATGTAGGGGGCAACCAAGTTCAACATCACATGTCCAAAAGCTCTGTAACCACGTCTTCCAAGACAAACGATTGATCGCCCGGCACCTTTAATCGCTACTAGCAGCTAAAAAAAAACCAAAGTTAGATAAAAAAAAAAAATAGGAAAAATGCTAAAGGTGGTAGAAAAATGTATTGTTTTAGGTACATTACTTACATCGCGAGCACCTTTCCGGCCAGTGGGGGTATAACCATCTTCTATGAAGGTTTTCAAGCGAAGAAAATTACCGTAATCTCCCTCTAGATATACCGATGCCATGCCGACCCGCAGGAACCAAGCCTTATATCTCAAGTCGGGAGGTCCCTGGAACTGCATCCCATCCTCCGGCATCTGCCACAAGTGGCCACTCATATTTGCTGCCTTTTTGTAGTGTGTTTGATGATGCGTAGTCCAATCTCAGCCGAGGTGATTACCGTGGGTCGTCCTATAATTAACATGTTAGTTGCAATTTAAAGCTAAAAACTAATGTTAAGTACAAAATGCTAAAATAACATAACTCACCCGTGTAGACTCCTGATCACAAATCTCGGGACGCCTTGATCTGTGGAGATAAGTGGAGGATATCCAAACTGACGGAGTACCCGGTCTGGATAGTGGTGCTCCACTATCCAGAAGCACACCAGCGGACCCTGGTAGAACCACATCTGCTGATCATCCGCTACAATCTGCGGCGACCTCCCCTGATTGTATAGCTATTGGTACGGAGTCCATATCACCTACGTGTCACCCAGACTCTGAATCTGACCTCGGACCAGCCTGATACCTATTGGCCTTCCGTGAGGCTGGTTGATGTACTCGTGATGTTCGTACCATTTCTTGCCAAATGTCGGGCAGTTTGCACCATCGGGATCTCCCCAATCAAGCCAGACATTCGGCTCAAGTACCCCCACCGGTAGCCGTGACCATGACCAATGCTGCAGTAGAAGTACCGGCCCATACATATTCTTACTTTTCGGCTGTAAAATTACCACTAATTTGGTACCTACAATAACACTAATTACCACTAAATTCAGTACCTTAATTAATTAATCCTAATTACAACTAATTAACACTAATTACAGTAAAATTTTGGCCTAAAAAATTCGAAATAAAATTAAAACTAACTTTGGTACCTTAATTATCACCAATTACAAAAAATTTGGTACCTACATTAACACTAATTACCACTAAATTTGATACCGTAATTAATTAATCATAATTAAAACTAATTAATACTAATTAACACTAACCGAACTAACTAAATATATTAACACTAATTACAACTACATTATACTAATTTTGGTGCATTCTACACATAATTGGACTAATCTACAACTATTTTTACACTACAAATGAAATTTAAAAAAAAAATAGAGGGACTTACTTGAAAATATGGAGAAGAGAGGAGAAAATTTGAATGGGAGGAGAGAGAAAGTGCTGATGTGGCCTATATATAGACCCCGGGCCATGAATTTTTTCCACGGGGGCCATTTTTAAATCCCGCCCGTGAATTTTTTCCACGTGGCAGAGTAAAAAAATCCGGGCTGTGGAATTTTTCCATAGGTTGAGTATTTTTAAAAATCCCGTCGAACCCTGGTTATTTTTAATAAAATATTTATAAAAATAATTATTTTTAAAAAAAACTCAATGAGATAGGCATGTTAAGTTTTGAAAAAAGAAAAGACCGAAAAATAAATCGTGGTATGATAGATTTGATCTGATGTTGACTAAAAGCCACTCAATTTGTATGAACATTTGCACGAAGAATTTAAAGATTGTGCATATCAAGTTCCTATCAAGATTTGTATAATTTTTGACACGAGTCGAACTGCTCCGATTGAACATCAGACCAAATTCTCACTCTCATATTGAAAGGGCTAACGTGATATTAGTCTATTATTTTTTAGATTAGCCTTTTAGCCATGAAAATTGTGTGCATTTGAATTAATTGTGAAATTTACGAGGTTAATAGTTAGCCTAAGAATTCAAAATAGTCACTAACCTATTTTTTTTATTGGAATAACAAAATAGCTGCTTGTCCGAGAGAAAAATAAAACATAAGTTAGCACTATTCCTCATCCATCCAAACACAAATTAAAGGCCTAGATTGAGTAGCCTATTATTAAAAGATCTAGCATGCTAATATCTAAAAAAATTAAAAATATCATAATAAAAAAAAAACCACAGATTCTATAAAATTCAAAAAATAGGCGCTGGAAGAAGTGACTTGACTTGGCACTAAGCAAAGCAGAATAGAAAATAGTAGTAAGAGAGCATTTCATTTGGGTGTACGGTGTACCCTGCCCTTTCATCGCTTTTCGAGAAGTGCACTACATGTCAAACTCGAAGAGTTACTTGGCCACAGGAGCAAATGTCTAGTGGTAGTAAATACCCTCACTCAATCTGAGTATTGAAGGATTTTATGATGCGGCAAGACAATAAATTTAAAAAATTTAATTTTCTTACAAGCATCTACAGATCTACTTTATTATGCTAATTGTATTCAACCAATTCATATGCACAAATAATTATCTACTCATTCATTCATCACAAATTTATCTACTAAAAGTGATTTAGATATACCTCTACCAAATGTCAATTTGGTAAATAGAGAGAAATCAAATTCTCTTCTAGGTCTCTTGGATACCTTCGTTTGTCGAAACGGTCTCCTAGTGTTCACCTTGAACTAAACAAGGATTAGAAAGATCTTACTAGAGATCTTAATCTAATCTAAGTTTAGAACCTAATTAATAACCCTTCTTGTTCTTCTACTAATTCTTCATTAGAGAAATCAATCATATGAGAGGAAGAGGGATGGTGGCTAGGAGGGAGAGGAAGAGAAGGAAATAAATTTTCAGAAAAATTTCTTGCCTCTCCCTTATTGAATACCTTCTCTACCTCTCCTTATATACAAATATACTAGGGTTTCCATTATGTAACATTCCTAGTATAATTTTCTTTATTAAAAGAGACAACCCTAGCTGCTGCTACAGTGCGCGCTACAGTAACTGCTACAGTACGTGCTACAGTACCAGCCTCAACTCATATTTATTTTGGGTTTTAATAAACTTATATTATAACAATGTTTTGCACATTATTAATTATGTGTCATGTATATTATACTATATAATATGTACCATATTATACCAAATAATATACATGCACACTTCTCATAAATTTATCTTCGTTCTAAGCAATCATGATATTTATTTATCACATATATATTATTTCATGTCATATGAAACAATATACATCATATAAATAAAATATCCTTCTTGTTTCTCGTTCAGTTGGTGTGACCTATATGGAGGATCTGTGTTATGTTGGCAATGACATAAAACATTTTATTACCATAAACTATAAGCGATATTCTAGCTATACATTATAGTTACCCAAATAACATAGATGTAAAGTATCATTTTTACAATACATGATCCTTTAAAGTAACGTTACAAATAACATTACTTGTGTCCATTCCTTGCCACATGATATTATGAATAATATACAAAGTCGGACCGTGTCATCTTTGTATTATATTCGTTTCTTGGTCTCTTAAGTAAATTCTAAATATATAATTGCACTTCAGTTATATTGCATGCATTATAATTCTACTTTACCAAGAGGCCCATAAAATATCATCACTCGTTATAAATGAGGGGCAATGATACTATTGACATATAACTTTCTCCCGCACAAGTTATATACAAGGAACTAATATTTTTATCACCACTTATGATAAGCAGCTTTTAATACTAATTACATTATATATTTCTCATGTGAAAAAGAAATACATCTCATTTCTTAGAATTCTGAGACACAATGAAAATATTAATGACACTAACATAACTCATATAATATTTTCATTCGTTAGGTCTGTTCAATATATGAAACCTTTCATATACTCATGTTATTAAACGATAACCCTTTATCAACATTTATAGAACTACAATGTACTTTAATCAACATAACAAACTTATCATGGTATATTAGTTGTCACACCCCAAACCAGGAATTCTGGATTAAGGTGTGATCACCCTCGCCTCGTGCTTAATTAATCATTAAGCACGCAAGGCTAATCATAAATAATAAATCAAACAGCAGCGGAAGCAAAATAATATAAATATCAAGCATCAGTCACATAGCCAATAAATAAACATACACATACATAACATATAATCCGATCCATCTCGGATGCAAATAACACCATCTATAGAAGGTGATACATGATCTATCGAGCCCGTATATATAACACAGGAATACGGGACTCGTAAACCTAATCAAAAGTCTAACTCTAGCTAATCAAGCGGTGTGGCCATCGAGGACAACTCCTGACAACTCCTGCTGCGGATCGCCAGATGCTGTACCTAAAACCCACGAAACAACTTGTGGGTGAGCGACGAATCGCCCAGTATGTGACCCAGAATTATCCCCTCAGGGATCCTCTACGGTCAAAGCACTTTTATTTATATAAATTTCGTACAGTTATGAATACAATTAAATATGCACAAGTGTAAACCTATCTCAATATCTAATAGTCATAAAACACTTTTAATTAATGCAATGATGCGATTGTTCTAATATGCCAACATGCAAAATACACCCAAAGTCAAAATACAATATCGGATAGTACTCAATTCGGAGTCCAGTACCAAAGCACCGTGTGAACAAATATAATAATAATAATATTATGGATTTAAGTAAATCACCCCGTGCCGTGCCAATAAGATAAAAAGAATCTGAATGATATAATCCAAGGACTGTGATCAGGGAACAATGATACACGTTGCCTAATGACATCGCACATTGCCCACAAGATTAGCATTACACTAGCACACTAGCCGATAGTTATACCTTTACCAAAAAGAATCTGAATAATATAATCCAAGGACTGTGATCAGGGAACAATGATACACGTTGCCTAATGACATCGCGCATTGCCCACAAGATTAGCATTACACTAGCACACTAGCCGATGGTTATACCTTTACCAAAAAGAATCTAAATAATATAATCCAAGGACTGTGATCAGGGAACAATGATACACGTTGCCTAATGACATCGCGCATTGCCCACAAGATTAGCATTACACTAGCACACTAGCCGATGGTTATACTTTTACCAAAAAGAATATGAATAATATAATCCAAGGACTATGATCAGGGAACAATGATACACGTTGCCTAATGACATCGCTCATTGCCCACAAGATTAGCATTACACTAGCACACTAGCCAATGGTTATATCTAAATCTGGTGTGTCATCTCGCCTAAACGATTCATCAACCAAACATATAAAATAGGAGAAATCATACAATGCAAGTCGTAAAATAAGTCAATCAAAAGTAGTGCCAGCCTCGAACTGGTGCACTAAAGTGCCACGGCCTCGAACCGTGTAGCGTAATATCAAGGCTGCCAGTCCAGCTGCGCAGCCCTGAAACAATGCCATCGGGGCCTCGAACCACCGCTGGGGTAAATCACAGGATCAATAAGTAGTGCCAGCCTCGAACTGGTGCACTAAAGTGCCACGGCCTCGAACCGTGCAACACAAATCCGCCATGGAACTCGAGATCGGAACCATGCGGTAGCGTAAAACAGACCTACACAGAACTCGAGATCGAAACTGTGCAGTCTCAAAGTAAAAACATGCCACCACGGAACTCGAGATCGGAACCGTGATGGGGTAACCAATGCCACAAAACTCGAGATCGGAACTACTCACGTCAAATAGTAAAATGATCGAAAATGATATATAATCAAATGTTTACATATAATATAAATCCTAAAGCCATCCGAGAGTCAAGTGACGCTCGGCTCAGTGGCTGCCGGGCTGTCCCATGCCAAGTGATACCAAGACAGAACGAAGTCACTCGGCTCTGCTCAGCTCTCACCAATGCATACGTATGCACGTAAAATAATAATAATATATTGTCCTCCACGAGAAGAAGACAAACTAGTAATCTAATATTCTAATAAGATAAATATAGTATTATTTAATTACTCTACTCCTACAATACAGTAAATTCAGGTTTTTCGAGGCTTATGCAATTCTACCTATAGTGCAGAAAAGGATAAACATGCTCTATAGTTTTAATGCAACTACTTAAAATAAAGTGCGAATGTCAGGTCAGATGGATCGACTGGTAAGAATACGCCCACGAAAGAAAATAATTCAGATATCCCACACCTGAGGGGCTGGAGTCTCAGTCGCCAATAATCAGCGTGCTCCGCGTATGCTCCGAACTGCGGGTCAGTCGGATCGGTCCACAGGTCGGACTCGTACGGAGTCGACTGATCTGTGATCACGTAATTTAAACTAATTAAAATCTACGCTAATTTTATTCTAACCTTCGTTCCAATTAATGTACCAGTCAATTTCTCGATTATTTCGATTTTATAAAATTACCGGTTCAGTCAGTTGGACTGATCCGATTAGGCATGTATTAATTAATTAATTTCATGTCATCGAGCTTAGCATTAATCTTAATTTATAAGTTCGTCAACTATTGATCATTCACTTTGGTCTAATTTAATCTAATTTATATTCTAATGATTTAATTTGGAGATATATTGCTTGTATAAATTCAAATGTCGAATTATAATTGTTTGAGAGTTACGGTAAATTATACGTGTTTTCACTTAACTAATATATTTTAATTTCCTATCTACTTGATTTATTTAAATCAGATTATAATTAATTTTAAAAAGGGTTCGAAATTCGGTTTCGAACGTTAATTTACAATTAAAATCCCTAAGGCAATTATTTTAAATATAATCTATTAATTATATGATTATCGCGAATTTTATAATCCGTTTTAATATAGTTAAGCTATTTTATATTCTAGAAGTGTTATTCGTTTATAAAATTTTAAAAATAGGACCCTTAATTATTTTACGTGTTTTCTAACTAATTTTATTTCTAAGTCGCGCAATTCGTTATTTTTATCACTAATTAAATTTCTACGTTTAGTTAGTCGTTTCGAATCTAAGTTCATAACTAATATTTTTCATTGCTAATTAATTGTCCTTTATTAATTAGCAACGAATTTTTGTACAAGTTTGAAAAATGTTTAAAAGAATTATTTTAACTTTAAAACTTTTTATAAAACTTTTATTTTAGTTTAATGTGTTGGGTGTTTTAATTTGGTTTGTTTCGGGATCATACAGGTGTCCAATCGGGTTATTTTAGTATCTGCTCAAATTATGTTATGAGCTATCATCGAGGCATCAAGACCCTGGACGGTATAATCATTTCCCATGCTAATTTAAGTTTACGTAAGCATCCGATTTAAATTCGATTCCTTATAAAACTTAAATTTTAAAGCCACATTTCGAAATCCGACAATTACGCTTTTTGGAAAAATTTCAAATACCATAATTTTAAAGTTGCTCATTTCCATTCAAACCTTCCAAGCCCAAATAAATTTTAAAATTTGCACCTTGGCCCCTCATTTTATTAACATTCCCCAAGGGTTTTTATTTTGCACCAATAACCCTTAAGTTACTTAATTTACACTTTGGTCCCTGTCATTTCAAGCCTGGTATCAACACAGAACCATAACAAAAACCATCACAGTCAACCAACAGCCGGTACCAGTGGTACCATTGCACAGACCCCATATACAACATCACAACCAAGTAACAAGGTCACCCCGAGGTAAGTATCAGAACAGGTACTGTCACGGTACCAGTTAAGCAAACCCGAGACGACAACCATGAAGCAGAAAACAGAATTTCACCGAGACAGTACTAGAACAGGTACTGGTACAGTACTAGTCAAGAGCACCCAAACCAGGGGGTACAAAGCCGCACCAGAAAACACAGGAAGAGCCGGTACACGACCAGAATAGAGCACAAACGTCACAACATCAAAATCAAAGTGTACCGGCTTGCATTGTTTCGTTGGTCGGCCGGGAAAATCAACAACCCGAGCCGGCACCTACTACGCAAAATCAAACGAGGCAACAAAATCAAGGTGCTCACTTACCGGTCAGCTAGAATCACAGAGGGCTTTATCAAAAGCGGCCGGTACCAAGAATCCACGGTTCTCGCCCTTCGGCCGGCAAAATCAAGCAACAGAATCAAGTCAACAAGCCCCCAAAATCAACGGCAAGCACCTCAGGGAGTCACACGAGCACTCGATCACTCTCACAAGAAACCCCAAAATTTAGGGTTTCGAAATTCTCAGAAATCAGAGGGGAAGAGCAAGAACAGAGAAAGGGGGAAGTCAAGCAAACCTCAGCACATGAGAGTGAAAACAGGAGTGCCCAAGAGAGAGAGTGAGAGATGTATAAATACCCGAAAAGGAAGGAAATCCACACCATACCAGTACCGTACCGAGCAGGTGGTGAGGCCATCTCGCCTCACCTTTTCTCTGACAACTGAAGGGACAAGGCGACGACCAAGGAAAAGGGGCGGGATCGCTCTCTCCGTCTCCTCTCCATTATCGCACGAACAGGGGCCAAGTAGGGTCGGGGCGCAGGGACAAAGAGAGAGCCAAGAGAGCACGGGAGAGAGACGGGAAACAGAGAGAGATGGGAAAGGGTTTTTAAAACAAAACCGCATCAAGATTCGTGCATATGGATTCCAATCAACGGTTTAATTAATTCGGTGATTTAAATAACTGGATCAGTGATTCTAATACTCGTTTATATTTCAATTTAGAATTCAATAATTCGATATCGATTTATATAATTATATACATTCTAAAATTCCTAAATGAACGAGTCTTATCAATCCTATAATTTATTTGTACGAATAATTTCGTATAATCATACTCTTAATTAGAATTCAATTATTTATTTATCCATATGAACTCAATTATTTTATTTTCTAAATTCCTACATTTTTAATATACGTAATTTCATAATTTATATTTCGAAATTTTTAGATTAGTTTTAAATTGATCAGATAAATCTGATTGATTTTTATTTTGGTTAGAAAATTTTATTTAGCGCAAAGCTCAGTTTAGAAATAAATCACGTTTTAAAATTTCGGAATATAACATTAGTGTTCTATGCTAATAACCAAGTTTGTGAACATTTTAGAGATTTATGTTTGTCATCATATAGAGTTTTATGGTTCAAGACCAAGAGCATCTTCTTGAACACTTCTATAGATAAACATAAATTTTATGGAACAAAATGCATGTAGCATCCAATTCATAAACATAACATGTAAAAGTGATCAACATAAGATAACTTTTAGAACACATATCTAACAAGTATACCTTTTGGCGACGAGGCGAACCTTGTACCTCTCAATACTGCCATCAGAATGTACTTTCATTTTTGAGACCCAGCCAATGGCTTTTTTGCCAGTCTTTTCCTGACATCTTCACTCGGATGGGCTTAGTAAGAAAAGAATGATTTGCATAAAGATCAGCCGCATTCCCTAAATGCAGACCTCTTTTTTTAAGACTGTATTTGAGGGATGCGGACCATTAATGAGGTCCACATCCCCTAGATGTAACCCTTTTTTTTTTGAAACTTTGAATTAAATGGTCAAAGTCATTTTAAGTTGTGTTGTTTGGTATATCATTTAGGTATGGGTGACTTTGAATTAAATGATATATAAATTGAATTAATAATACGAACTGATAGCACGGTCACATTATAAATTAAATTATTATTTTATTTTATGATTATTTTTCATCGAAGATCTATAAATGTATTCATCAAATTTTAAATTATTTTTTATTACAAAGAAGTCCAATAATATATATATCACTTTATTTTATTTTGTGATTATTTTTCACCGAAGACCCTAGAAGTTTATTCACCGATAGTCCTAAATTAATTTTTATTACAAAGAAGTCCAATAACATATATGTTACTTTATTTTATTTTGTGATTATTTTTCACCGAAGATCCTAGAAGTTTAATCGCTAATACCATTAATTTAATTTTATTACAAAGAAGTTCAATTACTATAATTTTAATTTAGGGATATCAGCGATTAAACTTCTAGAATTTTCGGTGAAAATAATCTCAAAATAAAATAAATTAATATATATGTTATTAGACTTCTTTGTAATAAAAATTAATTTAGAGTTATCGGCGATTAAAATTTTAGGGTCTTCGGTTAAAAATAAATAAAATAAAATAATATATATGTTATTGGAGTTCTTTATAATAAAAATTAATTTAGAGCTATCGGCGAATAAATTCTTAGTGTCTTCGGTAAAAAATAATCATAAAATAAAATAATATATATATCCAATTTAATTTTTTTATAATAAAAATTAATTTAAGACTATCGGCGAATAAATTTTTAGAGTCTTCGGTGAAAAATAATCATAAAGTAAATAATAATTTAATTTATAATGGACCGTGCTATCAGTTCATATCCTCTGATTCACTTCGTATTAGTGTATTACTAATTCAATTTATATGTCATTTAATTCAAAGTCACCCGATACAAACATGTTCTGGGGAAATAAAGTTTGAATTTATATATCATTTAATTCAAAGTCACCCGTACTACCTAACCATCACGACTTCGGATGACTTTGACCATAATTCAGAGTTTGGAAAAAAAAAAAAAAAAAAAAAAGTCATCTGGGGATGCGGACTCTATTAATACTTCGCATCCCGTCAAATGCGGTCCTCATAAAAAAAAATTTGCATTTAGAGAATGCGATATGCTATTTATTTAATTTTACAAAATTCATGATTTTTTTATTTTCTTTTTGGGATTGTGGTACTTTTAAATATTTCGGTGCTAATGTACTACGCAATACTGCTCCTTAGAACTGATAATGGGCTAGTCAGAACCAACGGCCAAAACTACTTACTGGGCTACTGCCACATTAGTCTCAGCCCATTGCAAGGTTTGGTCTGAAAATTAAAAATTGGTTTTATTATAAGGCCTATATTTCTTCATTCTTTCATGAATATCGCCGCTGAATTAAATTTCCGTCAGAAAATGAGGAATTGTACTCGGGTTACCGGACTGAGTACAATTGAATCGAACGGCCTATAATTATTCTTTTCAACTTGGCACGAATCTCAAAGCACAAATAATAGTGCCCAGCGCCATTTCGAGCAAGCACCAGCTGAGAATAAATATCGGTCGTCCGTTTCAATTGTGTTGAGTCAGGTGCCAGAGAGGATATGGATCCGAAAATGAGATGAATCATAGGCTCCTAGCCCCGTCATCATTTATTAAAAAAATTGGCATTGAAAATAAAAATAATTATTATTCTGACAAAAATAACAACAAAAATGATATATCAGATTATTTTCTCCATCATTATGCATTGAATGATTTGATTTCATTCTGCATGATTTCTATCCAAAATTTTTAATTAATAGATAAACAAAGTAAGTTGCTTAGAAAATCAGCCTTTGCTTTGCTGGTAAAAGGTAAAAACAATTCTCTTTGGTGAGAGATTTGAGGTTCAAAATTCAGATAAGAATCTTTTATGGATATTAAAAAAAAAAAATTTTAAAAAGAAAAAGAAAAAACAATGTAAGTCGCTTAGGTACAAATTTAGTTTAGTTGTAACATCACTACAGAGGAGGCTGCTAAGCCTACTTGTTACGTTATGAAATTTTTACAATTAATTTTTAATGATTTAAAAGCAAGAATCGAAAATCGTGCTAACAAAATGGAAGTTTAAACCTTAATTAAGGTTCCTCTAAATAAGTAAGTTAAGTGTGAATCGAAACCGCGTTGAAATTTCGAGATTCTGAAACCTTATAGGCTGAGTGCGGATGGGTTGACCCGCACTGCGGGTGGGTGCATCCGCACTCATGCAATTCTGTATTGGTCTGAATTTTCTTAAGTGCTGAGTGCGGATGGGTTGACCCGCACTGCGGGTGGGTGCGTCCGCACTCATGCAATTCTGTATTGGTCTGAATTTTCTGAAATTCTTCTAAGTCCTGAGTGCAGATGGATGGACCCGCACTGCGGGTGGAATGCATCCGCATTAGGCTCAGACTTTTTCTGAACTTCTGTCGAAAATTGACTAAGTGCCCAGTGCGGGTGAAGCCACCCGCACTGCGGATGAGTGCGTCCACACTCAGAGATTTCTGTGTTAAATTTTATTTTCTGAAAACCGACTAAGTGCTAAGTGCGGGTGGCTGGGTGAAGCCACCCGCACTGCGGATGGGTGCGTCCGCACTCAGGGTAATTTTAACCCTAAAACTCAAATTGAACCTTCTCTCTCTCCCACTTCATTCCTTTCCCCATTTTTATGTGATTTTCGCCCAAGAGAGAAGAAAACGAGCGTGAGAGCTTCATTTCCCGCTCAAGCCCCGATTGTTGCGAGAAATCAAAGTTGGAACCGAGCAAACGGTCGTAGATCTCTCCTAACTCTCCGATTCGGTATTCCTTTCTCTCCTTCTCTCTTTCGAAAACTCGAATTTTCTCGATTTCTCGGGTTTTCATTTTAAACCCGAGATTTGTGTTCGAATTGCTCGAGAATTAGTTCCTCTACACTCCTTGCTTGTTTATTTGTCAATCTTTTTCCCGATTTCCTTCCGATTTGTGGATTTTTATTTCTAGGGTTTCGTGCCAAAACTGAAATCGGGCATAATCGTGAATTGATTTGTTTAATCCAACCGATTAGAGTTGTAATCGATATGGTTACCTCTTGACCTTGAAATTCTAGAACGTTTAACGGTTAATTTGAGGTTTTGACCAAATTAGGGTTTAACCAACCGGTAAATGAATTGTTACTAAAGTGAAATTGTAGATGGCTAGAGGGCCTAGATGCAAATGTGCACAGTTAGAGAGATGGTTAGTAAGAAAGAAGGAACCGAAAAGAATCGATACCAAAGCATAAGAATTGATTTAGGACTGTATAAGCCATTAGTAAACTAAAGTAAACGTATAGACCACTGAACCCGAATTAAACCAGGCCTACTTGTCATATAGGTGTAGACTCGGTCGAGCAAGACTTTGCTGGACATTTCGAGATGTCTGAACCATAATTTAAGCGCTACGCTCATCTAAATCAGGTGCGGGATTCTTGGACTTGTTTGATACTTTATTTTCATGAATTAAACTGTCTATTCGTTTGTCATGTTGAATATCATTGATTGCATCATTGAATTGTGTAAAGCATTTGCATAGCCCAATCAAATTAAACTCGAATTTATGTGACTTGAGTGATTTGCATGCTGGTGTGGTTGTAGGTTATGTCGATCTATTATGATCTAATTTGATTGAAAGTCACCACGATTTGATATGTATGTGAATGGATTTACGAAGTTAAGCACTTGGATCCAATGAATTTGCAAAGTCGGGCTATATGCTGGCTTTGATTCCCAGGATCCTAATGGCCTTAGGTGAACGGCCCTCAATGTTTCCCAGTACCGGTTGGGACGAAGGAGGGTGATTATGTTATGATGTGTGAATTGGAATCGTGGGTGACATGTGTAACGTCTATGGCTCGGTGGCATTCTCCTACGTGTTAATGCATTTGGACGGTCAATTGAATATTGCGAATATTGGAAACGATTCTAAAGAGGATTTTCTTTATGTGACTTGAACCAGACCTTAATAACTGTTAAGCCAAACGATTGCAGATGGGTGTCAGATAAAGGGTCCAGCTCGGTGGGCCATCTGTAGGTGTCAGTAACCCTACAGATGTGGGTTTGATAAAGGGTCCAGCTCGAAAGAACATCTGTAGTTGCTACAAGCCCTAATGAGTCGAGTTAAGCCAAATATGTGTTGTGTTTGAAATTCATCTTAGAAATTCCGTAAACTGTGACTTAGTTTGATTAATTGTTGTCGAACATTGGCATTCTGTTATTTATGAATATATATCTGTTTGAACTGTTATGGTTTGGGTTTCATTTTTGAATATAGAGTCTGATTGCAAGTCCAATAGTCTAAACTGTGGCAAATTCGCACTGAGAAATTTATTCTCACCCCCACCCTTCGGGTTACTTTACAGGTACTGGTGCGACTGATTCCGGAGAGGCACGAGAGTAGTAGGCCTTAGTAGCTTACCACTTCATGACCCTAGATGTATTTGGTTGTATGAATTTAGGGTAGGCCTCATGGTTGGTATCCGGATGTGATACTTTTGTTGTATTATTTTCTGTCCAGACTGTGTACTCTGATTTTATATTAGAAACTTGTTTATATTGCTTGTTGTTTGGATTAAATTGTTAATTGTCTTGTAAGCATACACGGCGTTGTATGCTTACGGCGGGGGACTGTTACGACCCGTGGCCGCGGGGTGTGACACTACTATTGATTTCCATCGTACATTGAATGATAACAATTATTTTGAAATTCATACATTATTGTTGAGATTCCTCCAAACCAATCCAACGACGTGCATTCCTTGCAGGATGTCATTTTGTGAAAGTTCAAATAGTTTTTTTTTTTTTATATTATGAATTATTTTGTAATTTCGTACAAAATTATTTCTCCAACTTCTTATAATTAATTTACAAACAAAACGTTATTCTTCAAAGAACAATTTTGAGTTTTGTCTTAAAATGTCGTTTCAAAATGATCTCGGTATTGTTGTTGCTTACCAGTAGCAGAGTCAGCAAATTAAGACTAGGAAGTTGAATAATGTAATG